>NW_009709855.1:55654-58963 GCF_000703405.1 Apaloderma vittatum | reverse complement strand
CGACCGGGGGCTCCTGCTGTACGTGCGGCTGCGGGAGCGAAGGAGCCCGTCTCTTCAGAAATCTAAACATTTCGTGATTTAGGACACGTTTTACTCGTGTGCATTTTGTTTCCTACAAGTATAAATCTTTGAAGCACGAGTTATAAATATTAAAGCTTAAATGCATGGAGGGAGTATGTGTATCAGATTTTAGAATAGATTTATTCCAACCCAGTTGGACACACACGTGCCTAATGTGTTCAAGATACATTTAAACAAATTAGGAAACGGTTATTTTGTTTTACAGTGGTATGTACCTGTTTCAGAGACTGGTGAATGACTTAACAACAATAATTAGCATATTTATATAACACATTGTTGTTCATACACGAGGTTTTGAATCTAAGAGACATTGAAGCCTATATATAATATAATTTCCAGAACTGGAGCGATTCCTGGAAGTATGAAGAGATGACTTGTTTGGTTTTTTCACCCTCATTCAAGCTACATCTGTGCAGATATTCACAGCCTGAAACATGTAAGCCTGCCCCAGAAAGAGTGGGTGCACATTAACCACACAGCGTGTCTTCAACTGACATCTGGTTGCAAAACAAAAACAAACTGCTATTAAGGACCTTTTTTTCCATTTGTTCCTCCTTAGTTCTCTTTCTCCATCTTCCTCTCATCTCTGGAAGCTCCATCCGTATTGGAATAGGCAGCAATTATTCCAATCTCTGTAAGTAGTCTTTTTTTTTTTTTTAAACGACATTAATGGCATGCCTTGCAGTCATGTACAGCTGTAGGAATATTAATATTTAAAGTCCTCTAGCAGATAAACATCAATCCATTCAAAAGCAAATAGCTTCCTGACTAAGAAAACAACTGAATTAACAGAAATGGACTTAACCTTGTTATCTTTATACAGACAAAACTCACAGAAATGAGCAAGAGAATTGCCTGAAATAGAGGACTATAAAATTTAGTGTCAGGTACAAATACTTCAATATTTCCTTTAAAGAAAAATAAATTCCTCCTTTTCAGCGTTTTCTCCCACAACAACAAATTAGCACATAGCTGCTAAAACTGATTTACAAATGGAACACACTGACATCAGTCAAAATTTATATCATCTTGGCACTCACTAGTGAAATAAATGTGGCTAAAAATTACTTCCAGTCATTGAAATAAAACAATTCCTGACATTTTACTTACACTCTCCTTTTTATGACTGGCTTCTGTAGCTATCCCATGAACATTTTTTGAAAAGGAAATAAAACATTATAGGAGCCAATTCTGTCCATGTCACTGGTCCTATATTGGCAGAAAACCACACATAATACACGGAATCAAAGTAGCATGTTCAATCTCTTAAATGAGAGAATGCGTAAAGATAAACATATACACACAAACCTCCCAGAACAAGTGCTGCAGCTCAAGCAAAGCCATGCTGAAATGCTGTGAATGAATTATGACAGCAGTAACAACTTTCAAGCTAAGGCGCCCATCACAGG
This sequence comes from Apaloderma vittatum, assembly GCF_000703405.1. Classification (NCBI taxonomy): domain Eukaryota; kingdom Metazoa; phylum Chordata; class Aves; order Trogoniformes; family Trogonidae; genus Apaloderma; species Apaloderma vittatum. The sequence continues at coordinate 57,473 of NW_009709855.1, read as the reverse complement.
TGAGAAATCATACATCAAACCGTAAGTTTAAAAAGAAAAGAGACAAACATTTCTCTTGCTTACTTTGGAACTTACGTAAAGGAAGAATGAAGCGAGGCAGGTACCATTATTCACAGACTAGAAATATTATCAAGCTTAATGTTTGTTGCCACAACCTACCAACTTGGAGAAATTACTCATAGCATCAAGACCAGCTTCTGTCAACACTTGGTATTTGTAGGATCTAACCCTAAGATAACTTTGTTAACTCAGAGCCGAGCTTGGTTGGCAAAGCTGAAGTGCAAAGCCGAATAAACACAAAACATTGTCTTTCAAATTGCCTGGGAATCCCTTAAACTCCTAAAAAACCAACATGTTAAAGTTGGGCTCAAGAGCAAGTGCAAAATTAGTTGCTGCTGCTGAAAATTGTTCACCCTCTGGCTACCTAATAGATGACCAGCTGGCGTCACCTAAGTCATAAAAATACGTAACAATACAAAAATAAGGGAAAACTGTAAATGCTTACATTAGTATCACTACATGTGGCAGTCTACTCATTTATTAGTTAATTGTCTGCAGATGGCAAAAAACTACTTGCCATGTGCTTATGTTGTTATCAGCTTAATACGGCAAAAATACTGTTCAGATTACTTTTGCACAGTACTGTTTGTTTTACGTTATGCATGAAATGACATTTCATAGCATTTCATTATGTATGTAGCCAGTCTAGTTTTGGGATTCGTATCAGAATAACATAATTTCTTATGTATTCTTTGCTTTCATGTTCGTTGCCCCTTAAGCTCAGATTTTTCCCTGGCAATGCCCCACCCAAAGAGACCGCCTCTTCATGGCAAGACAACTTGGTATTGCATTAACTTTAGATTAGTGGAGTTTTGTAATAGAACTGTTGCAGCAAGCATAGTTCAGAGTGGTCTGAGTATTGCCCTAATTTCCAAATGGGTATCTATATCTCTTCAAAACAAATATTTAAGACAGTCATTTTATTTTGGCCTTAACTGAGCACAGGTCAGCCAGGCCCAATATTCTGGCCTGCACAAGGGCTATCATGTAATTACTGTAATGCCTGCACTGGGCAAAACCAGATAATACAAACATATACCAGGTGGGCATTAGGAAAAAGACCAAACCAAACCAAAACACCCAACTAAAGCGTGGCTTTTATTACACTTTTATAGTGAACATGGAAAGACACTGGTGCTACAGGAAGGAGACTACATAGTGGATTCTTCAGGTATAGAGAACTCATGTATGCCACGTACTAGACCTGTTTATTCTCCCAACACTGAATTTCCTGAGCAAGTGCCAAAGCCCAGGAGCAGGACTGCAGCTCTCCCCATGCAGAGTTGGCTGTGCCTCAAGAATACTGCTCTTTTAGAGGGCAAAGGGGTAAAGCCAAGTCGAGGCAAGTTAATACTCAGAACTGAAGCTATGCGACTTCACCTGTACATTACCAAGAGGGGTTTATAAAAAAGATTGTTATTTTACAACTATTAAGTGACAGTATAGTTATGTATTTAAATATTAGTAAATTTATACAATAACCTTATTGAATTATGTCTCTGCTGTTATATCTGAGAGCAGCAGGTATGTCCAGAGATAATGTAAAATGTTCATTTGGATCCATGAATCCAGAGAAACAAATCTAAAAATCCATCTCTAAGACTACTGTTATAACCTTCATAGATCTTACAAACTCAGTCTTACTAAACAGAATTATCTTACAAAAGCAAGAAGGAAGAAAAGTGTTCTTACTGTGGCACTCCCCTATTTCTGGATGACAACCTACCTAAGCCAGGCACAGGGACATACTTGCTACAAA
>NW_009709855.1:0-55623 GCF_000703405.1 Apaloderma vittatum | reverse complement strand
GGACAGGGACAATTTTTGCAAAAAAAAAAAAAAAAAAAAAAAAAAGTGGAGAAAACCCTAATCCTAAAACTCTTGAGTAGACACTTTGGATGCTGTCCTTCAGCATTCGGCTCACGCGTGCGGTACCAGCACAGCTGGCTGCCAGCTGTGTTGTCATTGAATATAGCACTGCTAGCTGTGCTCTGAGACCCCAGGACGACAGTCAAAGGTTGAACAAACTTCTGCTCATAAACAAGAAAATCTTTCTCTACACAGCAAGAATAAACCGCTACCTCTACGGCTACAGACCGGGGGTCTGTAGGTCTTGTTCTCAATGGCAAATCCTGTATTTTTCCCAGAACAGTCTCCAAGCATAGCCAATTTAACACAGTTGTCTAGTGGCCAGTACTCACTGAACCTCCCGTTCACATGTGTAGATGGAGCCCGGTGCCTCCATTCAAACAGGTGAAGAACCCTGTTGGCTGCCCCAGGTTTGAGGTATACGGAAAGGCAAGAGGCTGCTTTAAGCCTGTGCGTGACAGCTTTGCTGGGAGCTGGTGTCCTGGAGAGAGTACATGATGCCAGGAAGAGACAGTGACAGATCTGCACCAAGCCCTCTGCACCCCGCGACTTGTGGGATGCCTTGAGAAGTGTCAGTGATCAAAGCACCAGCATCTGCCACCCATTACCGGCTTCTCTCTTCCTCTCTAACAGTGAATGCCAGGAAGCTTGTGTGGCTGGGGTGCCAGGCAGTGAGGGAAACACACGCTAGTTGCCTCATCTTCTCTAAGTGCACAGCAAAATTTAATCCCCAGAATAATCTGCTCTTTACTTTCCTTCACTGATTTTGTTTTTCCTCAAAGTGTGGATGTTTTCTGAAGGCACCCATCTCTCCCTACAGTTTTCCACATTGCACTTCAGGCTTTAATGACTCCAGCTGCACAGAAGGGAAACATGTCCTAATGCCTCCAGAATCACACCTGAGAAATCTTTGTTCTTCTTCCCTAGTAAGTCACATCCTGTTCAGTATCTTTCTGCCATCAATTTATTTTATGATAGCTTGAAATGATCTCAGTTACATCAAGAATGATCTTTTCACCTCTTCGTTTAGACTGGAATGTGCACTAGGAAGGTATCAATTTCTCTCCAACCCTGATGATTTCTCATCCTTGCTTATGAGGATGTAGGCTGGCAACTCCAAATCGTTCATTTCCACTCTAACTACTGACTTAATGCTTCAGTTTCAGCAACTTCTCCTGACTCCTACCTCCTAATTCCTGATTATTACTTTTTTTTAGTGGAGAGAATAATAGATTAGAATTTGTTCCTGTGCAACTACTAGGCAAAAAAATACAGATGAGAGTCCAGCACCGCTCCCTTCAAATAAAGAGAAACAATGCTTTAGTTTTTGAAGGGAATCTGATCAAACTGAGAAACCTCCCAGGTAAGAGTAGGGAGGAAGGCACGTTTTAGATGTGCTGAGCATTGCCAATTCTTGCAGTCTGACATTCCATTATTATATAATGGTTGTATTTAAGCTAGATGTTCAAGCACCTAAAAATGCAGTAGGTGCCCAGACATCTTTATGCAAAGCATCTTTCAAGGAGAGGTGGACACATAATTGATTATAAGCTTTTGTAAAGCCTACTTAGAGTCTCTGTCTTCACATGCTTAAAAAATTTGGCCTCAAATTCTGAGCTGGCAGAAGCAAGCAATTCAGTTGGCTTTGACAGCATTTATACAAACAGTGATTTCAGCTCCAAGACATAATACATACCTTGCTGGAACTTTCTGAAATCCCTCAGACTGCTTTTTAAAAATAATGACAGTATATGACATTGAGACACCTAGGGCCTTCGAGGACCTGCACAAAGTTAATTCACTGGAGGACGTTCCAGCCAAAACCACTTGATCACTGTCTATTCTTAATGCAAATAATGCTTCTATGACACTTTGTTTCTTTGACCTCTTTAATTCTAAGTTTCTTATCTTTTAGTTGCTGGGTTTAGCTGTAAGCATGTTAATCCTTTTACTTCTATTATTAAAAAGAGGGTTTTCAGCAATTGTTTTCTTTCTTCATTAGAAGCATTATAAAAAGAAATAGTGAAATATATGCAGGGTTTGGGGGTTTTTTTAACTTTTGAATCTCTCCTATTTGCAATTATTCTTTTTTAGTTTCAGGGTTTAAGAGAAGCAGCTCTGTAAGCATCTGATCTTTACAGATTTTCAGCATCCTAGCTTTACTCTGAATTTGCTGCAAAACTGTTACAGGATTACTTCTTAAAAGACACAGCTAAGACTGAAGCTTTACTGTGCTAGGTCCTGCTCAAAATAACTGGCCTTGGCCTTCCAGATTGCAGGTATGTAGACAACATGAAAGGTGGGAAGGAAAAAAATAAAAGGTTGTCAAAAAATTTAAGTCGCTTAGATTATACGGCAATTTAAGGAGACAGCAAAGCTCTCCTGGCTCTTGGATTAGTATCTGTCCATTACTTAGCACTGACTCTTGCTAACAAGATACTGCACTAGCTATTTTCTCTTGTAGCATCTTTTTCTTCCATCTTTGTCTAAACCCAGATCCATCTTTGTTCTTAGGGCTGAAGGAACACACTTTCTGCAAGACAGTTTCCAGAACAACTATTGTGCTTTTACTTTTTCATATGATTATTTTATGTAGTTGAATGAATTTGTCCACAGACAACCCTTCATCCATCAGGATCAGAGCTGATAGAGAAGTAACTCTGAAGTTACACTTAATTAACCTCAACTTTCAGTCGCCACTTACTTAGAACGAAAAAGTAAGTAAAGTTGGCCTGTAAAGTTTTTCTAGTTATATCACAAATATGGGTGAGTCTCCCTTCCACTGGAGATCTCAGGAGATATATAGAAATTATATATTTTCCATCAGAAAGTTAAACACTTCAGTCAGTAGAACAGCTTTCTGAGTCACTCTCGATAATTTAATAGGACACTTAAAATTTTTAAACATTGAAAACAGGCCCTAGCTTACTGGGTTAAATCAGGGCTTTCTACAGCAAGGACGCAGGATCTTAGAGATGAGCTCTACAAAAGAGATACCAGATCCTCGCTGGGAGAGGGTAATGCAGTACATGGCAGAGCACCCAGCCATGGCCAGCTATTTAGTTCCAGTTGGAAGAGCAGTTCTCACTAAGACAACCTCATATTGAATTCTGCTTCTAATCCACACTTAACCACCTCCTATTAGCAGAGGTCAGTATTTTGGGCTAAATGCTCTGCATTTATTTTTACTTACAAGTTAGACTACTGAGGTACACAATGGCCACTTTCACTCTCCGAACGCACACAGTACACAAGCTATGGGCCCAAACAACTGGCAAGAAGTAAAGACTTTATTAAAAAAGCAGGTCATAGAAATCCCAGTGCAGGACAGGAGACTGGCATTTTTAGGAATTTATGAACCATGTTTCCTTGTTGTCACCTTAATGTATTGCTCTGAAACTTGCCTCTAAAGGTGCAGTGACTAGGCAGCCTACTATGCAGTCCTCCTTGCCCGCTCAGCAAACCAATGTAAAAACCCTGCAGCCTTGAAGACACAATAAAAGCCCTGAATGACAAATTAACACTCCTGGTTTATTGCAGGTGCCATGTTGACAAGTAGCCCAACAATATCTAGTCATGTGGTATTGTAATTATAACTCTGCCTCAGAGACATTTTTTTAATTTCTCTTGGCATGGAACTTGGTGCTAGAGAAAGAACATAGACCGTGCAAAGAAGAGCAACAAAGAGGAGCTATTTGGGATCACTTTCATGCACCATTTGAAGAGTGTGTTAAACTACACCAATAATCATGGCCCTCACACTAAACACACTTGTGAAATCAGATGTTCCTTTAGAAAGAATATTGGACATTCAATAACAGATTGAAAAAGCAGTTGCAACGTATTCATGCTATTGTGTGCTGGGGTACATGCTGTATAGTACATTCTCTAGCATCAGTTCCAATTGCCTCAAAGTATAGGTAGAGCACAAAATCAGAATACCACTACCAAAGATTTTGTATATACACAGACACTTCTAGAAAAGGCACAATCTGAAATGGAAACATGACTGGAAACAGTACTTTTGCTACTCGATCCTGTTAGTCAACCTGAGCAAAGTCTAAAAAACTTACAGAAGTCTAAAATAAAAATTAAAAAAGCTATGTTTAGAGCTACATTTCTCTGCTTCTGACTAAAAAAAAAATATGCTTCTACTGAATGAAGCAAGCTGTAATTCAGAATTTTTCCCAAGGCAGGAGACATAAGATAATGCTTCAAGAGTGCTGGAGCATCTATAGAGGTAGAAATAAGAACTTTTCCCCAGATTTTCAAGCATGTAAACTATGGTTCACAAATACAGCATGGTAAATGCCGGACTAAAGATAGTAACAAGATACCTTACTAGTATAGAAATGGCATCTTGTGTCCATAATCTCTGGTTTGAAGTTATTGTAAATTTCTTTAGTTGGCGTCACTGCAAAAATACTAAGGAACTGAGGGGCACAAGAAGTCACTAGAGATAAGAATCTCTCTTCGTTATATTGGGGTTTGCACAGCTCTCTGTGTCACGCTTACCCAAATCGAAAGCAGAGCAGAGCATTAGGCATCAAGCTAACATGTGCCATGTGTTGCTTATTCTCATCCTGTCGCCATGTCCAAGAGTTGTCATCTCTGTGTCACTGAAGGATCCTTCTTCACCACACCTGTCCTGCCACAGCTGCCTACAAGGGTTTCAAAGCCAGACTGCCGCAAGAATGAGGACTACGATTTTTACAAAGTGTAAAGGGTTACATTGCAGAGAATAGTTCCTGCTGGGGGATGATCAGGGTTATTAGCAGACTCAGTGGCTGATGCGAGAAGTATGTACCCACTTTAACAGATACATAATTCAATGGTCATTTGAATAATGAAAAAAAATTTAGTATTACATAGGAAAATACAAATTGGGATAATGTACAATGGCTGTGAATTATTATACGTATTTTAGTGATGCAGGTGAATTTTCAACTTGTGGATTACTTTTATGTATCACATTTATATAATATTGTACCTTAACCTAAATTTGATATGGTCATTTTGATTGACCATAGTTTTCGCTTCATAAATTAAATCAAATGCATGCTGAATACAAACCTTTCAGCCCATCAGCACACGATTCCATGGCACACTCCACTTGGAAACAGGTAGGCTCAGAATTGGGAAGTGCTTCTCTGAAAGAGACTTGCTCAGCTCCCTGTCATCTGTAGCAAAAATTGTTTTCAAATCTATTTTGCCTCAGGATAAAAAATGCTTTAAAGGCAGAATACTTCGTGCTAGCCTCTGCTGAGATAGAAATACCATCTTGGAAAGTAATGTATTTTCTCACAAATGAAACTATCTGTTTCGAAAGAATTTCCATTGCATGGAATTTAAACTATTTGTTCAGTCAGTCAGTACCACACTGAATGGGATGCCTGCCTCCGTCACTGCCTGCTTCATAGCTATAGGCATGTGCCTTAGTTCCTCCTCAAAAAAGCATTTGCTTTTTTAATGGGAGTTTTGGTTATTTTGCAGCTCCCCTTTAGAATAGATGGAAGATTTGTATCATCTGGATTCACAAAAGACGTAATTTGCCCTTGCTACATCTGGGAAATACAACTTTATAGGATAGGTTTGCACACCCTTTATTTTTTTAAATGTCTTTTTTTTTTGACTGAAAAACAATGTGATCTGCCCATATAATTTCTTACAGCTTACAATCTTGATGGTTCTCTCTGAAGATAATAAAACATCACAGTGGTTTTCTAGCATTTTCATCAAGATCATATCCCAAAGTGACTTACACAGTTCAACAACAACTAGCTGTAACAGGAAACATAGTATTACTTTCCACATGAGAGAGAAGAGGCATTTATCTTTAAGTGACCTTCAAAGTACAGCCAATACAGCAATGAAAAGTAGAATGGAAATTTTATGTTGCAGGAACTGCAGAAAACTTTCCTACATCCAAAAAAATGGTGAAATTGTAGCCGATGATAGAGGAAGAACTGTGTTGAACTAATAAAAACAGAAACAGTGAACAAGGAAGATACGTAAGCATATGTAGAGTAGAACAAGTCCAGAGAAGTTTAAAATAATGAGGGGAAATTCAAACTAGATTATGAACTAAACAGACTTTATGGAAGTTATAAATATGTAAGATACATATCAAGACCAATTAATAAATTTGCTAATATACTATATTTTCCTTTTGCATCATGTTCTTGCAGGTGAATTCCTTTTTGGGAATTGGAAATCATGAACAATTACTCCAAACTGCATGATTTTGCAGCTATAAAGGATGACAAAAAGGTTCCAAATTAAAAATACTGAACAACAAACAAAACCGGAGTGTAGCAGAATTGCCTGTCTTCTGTTGGGCACCTGTTGACTTCTCTTGCACAGCAGCCCTCCCCTGTGCCTTTACTTTCAAGAGCTGGTGTTTTTCAAGTTGGGTTGGAACTTTTATTTGCCTGTATTTGGAACGTTGCTCACATAAAGTAACCTGAACAGAGCCCTAGTACACTAATAAAAGGTGATTTCCAAAGTGTCTTTCTGCACAAATGTCTTCCTTTGTCAACCCCAAAACTTTTTATTCTGTCATAAATTAACTACTTTCTATCTGTTTTACTTATCTTATTACTGGAAGGTCCTACAAAACAGCACAACTAAATGATGTCAGTGTATCCATTTGCACGCTCAGATGCACTTGTCAGAATATAAATTCCATCAAAACAAATCACTTTGAATAGTACTACTGGTGAAACATGAAAGATAAAAATAAAATAATACCTTCTTAGAATAACGTAGGAAGGATTTTCCCCACTTTTCCTGGAATTTTATGGCTTCCTATTCTCCATGAATTCACTTGTCAGATTTTTTTTTTTAACTAACAAACTGGAATACATTTATATAACAAGCTCTTTTTTCAGTCATCTTTCAACTGAGGAGCCAGTCAAAGATTTGGCTTCATGCAGAGCTGCAGACCGTACTATACAGTAGGACTTAATATCTCTGCAAACCAAACCATAAATTTACCCAAGGCTTTATTAAGATAATTCAAAAAATCCTTCCCCAGTCTATCAGACTGAGTTACTACCCTTAATTGTCAAACTGCAAAGAGATTGTGAGAGAGTTACACTTACAGCTAAGATGCTCCTAATCCACTCCTTCAGATTTCTGCAAGATAGCAGGTCTCTCTTTTTCTCCCTTCATTTATCCATTTTGTGTGTTAAGCTGGGGCAAAGATTGATTATTTTCTTCTGGACGTTAAACAGGCATGGCACCCTTGTGATTTCTTTGTTCTGCTTCACCTAGACCTCATCTGTCTCCAGCACTATTTAGATGATCAGCAACACCAGTGTAGAAATACTTGGTTTTATGTGAGATCCTTTTCACATCTGACAAAGAGAACAGAGTGTTTCCATCTGCCCAGGGCTCTCAAAAGCAGGAAGACCGACTTGCAGTGGACACGTAGCTTTGTTGCTCAGGAAGAAGTTGTTTGTTACACAAACTCATCTGTTGTTTCTCCTCCTTTCAGATGAGCAGAGCATTCTGCCGTGTAAAAAAGAAGAACTGCAGTGTGGTGACGGACTCTGCCTCTTAAACTGGCTGCGCTGTCACTATAAGAAGGACTGTGGCAGAGACTACATGTCCATCAAACTAACATGTTCAAGTGAGTTACCCTTCACTTTCCTAAATCATGACAAAACATGCTACAAATATGAATCCATTTGCTCACTGTTTGTAGCAATATACTGTTCTAAACGTTAGAGTTGATCAGGTTTTGCTGTTACAAGGATATGGATATTTTAGAGGTTTATTTATTCATATGTCTAAATCATTTATACTGCCTGCTGATTTCAAGTAGACTACTAGACAGATAGCAGTAATGGGAAGGGAAGATTGGTCAGGATCAAAATGCATTAAGCTAATGTATTGTGAAGGCTGCTGTGTTCTGAAATGCCAGTCGAGGGGGTAGAAAAAAAAAAAACTTAAAAAAAAAAAGCAGTCGCCACTGCCGGAAACAATTAGACACTGGCAGCTCTGCAGAGCAGTGACTGCTGGCCAAGCACACTGCATTTGGAAATGTTAATGTGAATAAAACTGCCAGCTGATTAGAATAATAAGATGGCGGGGAGAGGTAGGAATTACTGTCAAGTCAGAGATATACAGTGTATTTGAAGGAGTCACAGGGTAACTTCTGTAAACAGTGGAGATAGTTTTAGCCATTTGTTTTAGAAGCAGATTAGCTGCAGATAAATTGAAAGATGAGTTGGAGGATTTCTGATGAACAAAAGTGTGTCATTATCTCAGCCAATGCTGTTTACAAGCAAACTTGGTGATGTAACCATCTCAGCTTTTTCTACTTTCTACTCCTTATGTTTACTGGTTAATTTAAAGCTGTAGTTTTAATTCTGAAGCCTTCCTTCTAACATATCCATTTATTTAACTAGCAATATCTAAGAGGGTCAGTTACTTTCAGGCTTCTATTCACATCACACACTGCTGTCATTAATTACCTGCCAGAAATATTTGCAGACTTGGGGTTTGTAGTTAACACAACATTGTACACAGAATGGAGCCACAGTTTTGCAAGAATACCAGAAGTTACAACAGGGAGAGCAGATTGACAGCTACCAGCAATACTCTTCAGATGAAAGTAAACCAAAAATGAGTTGCAGGAGTGAGTCTAGTGTAATCTATCCTCTAAGGGGCGTTCAGGTGCCTGAAGGCACAATAGAGCTAATCCAAAGTAAAACCCTCTGAAGCATGCCTAGTGTAGACAGCAGGCCCTCAGCACCAACTGGTGAGCCTGCAGATCCGTGCTCGTCACAGCCCACTACCTGGCTTTCCAGCGGAGTTCGAGCAGTCAGGCAACACAAACACTCTGTAGAATTGATCAGTCCATTAAGCAGAGCAGGACTGAGGTCAGATGCACAGAGCACAAAAGATTACGAGTTTATAATTGAGAATTCAGAAGGGCTACACTTAACATACATGGGAGGACACACAAGATCTCAGGTTCTTACACTCTTAATTCCTAATCTAATCAGAAGAGATTAGAGCTAGGCATGCGGTTTGTTTTTTCTCTCTAAGAAAACATATTGGGTGCGGTCGTGGAAGATTTAATGGGAACACACAAGTTGTGACGATTTTGCATTTTGCCTGGATCCCATGAAAACCTTTCAGCAACTTAGATTGCACATGAACTTGCAATGTTTTATGTGCTTCTGTAAGACTGTCCATAATGTAGTGAGTGGCAACGAACTCTTTTAACGTATGTAAATATATATTTTTTTCTAAATACAAAGCTGTCAGTTCTAATGTCAGTGGTAAGAAGAAAAACTACGACAGCTGACAAAATAGAGTCAAATAGTCACAGGTTTGCTCTGAACACAGCACAGCAGTTAAGAGCTCAAAACCGCAAAACCAACAGATCATTTGCAATGGTTACAGAAGTGCACACAAATCAGAAATTGCCTAGAGGGAAAATTCATTATTTTTCAATGGAGAGACTGATTTGTTGTTCACAGATGAACCTGAGAGCAGAGCGTCATCCAGCAAGGCACTGACATCTGTCACTTCACATACACTTCACAGACAGAGAAATGTTTCAGACAAGTGCCAAAGCACCTCTGTCATGTGTTGCTTTTGCTGAATAACAGCAAGACCTGTAAGAAGATCGGCACCAACAGCAAATCCACCCAGAATAACTATGTAATTAGACCCGGTGTACCACTTCCTTCAGGCTCATACTGTCCAGAATAGCACTGCTAGCTAGTTATACAGGACAAGGCAGTGACAGAGGTAGATGGAATTCAAAAGCTGACAGATAGATTTCCACGTGCACTTGGCATTCACGTCGGGAAGTCATGTCTGAACACGTGGCTAAATGAGCACATCAAAAAATACTTGCATATTAAAAAAAAGTCCCTTTGTGACTAATAGATATATATATACATACATATATATATCATCTTTATTCTTTCTATATACATGCAACATAGAATCACTCGAATAATTTATTGTTATTTTTTCTAACTTTCTACTTTTGCAATACTAACAGCTAAACATTTAGATCATAGGTTAGAAAATACTTTCATTCATTCAGCCTATTTCATCCTAATATATTTTAGAATTTCCTGGAAGGATCCAAGAAACTGTGATGCCCACTAAAGGCAGTACTTATTTCAAGTACTACATCCTTGAGCCATAAAGCATGAAAAAAAATAGCAGCCTTTTACATATTATTATTTCTTATCTTAAAATTTGTTACCTGTTCTTTACAGTTAATGGTATATTCATTCAGAAATTTTATTTTCTTTTTATTTTGGCCAAGAAAAACTTCATCTACTTCAGATGAAACCCACATATAGTAAAATAAAACAGGTACCAAGAAGGGAGTGTAGTTTCCTTATTGCATGTTTCTCTGTTAAAGCACTTGTAATTGACATCTTTAAAGCTTGTCCTCAATGGCTGGACTCGAAGATCTGAAAGGACTTTTCCAACCAAAACTATTCTCTGATTCTGTGTAACCTATCCATTAGTAACTTTATGTGTCCTTGGACAATTTATCACACTGTTTAAGGAAACTGATTAAAAATGCAAATAGATTTATCACATAATGTGGTTTTCTTATTTCAGTGTTTTCAGAGACATAGGGATTGTAACTTTTTTTTATTTGAAAAGCATTTTTATATCTCTATAAAAAGCAGAAATTTACTTTTATATGATCATTTCAACAACCTGAAAACCTTTTGCTAAGTGGCATTAAGTCACCTAAACTTGGTTTTTGACAGGCAAGTGTAGCATACTATACAGCAGCTGTCAAACTATCACTAGTTACAAATGTACAGCTAATGAACCCTTTGAGTACTACTCACAAGACTGTTTTCCATATAATTAGCAAGGCACTTCTGTGATAAGATCAATTAATTACATTGCCAAGCCTCTGGTGGAACTGTCACATAGTGTGCGAGAGGTCTGTTTCTAAAATTCGTGGTATGGAACATTTATCAAAGTCCAAAAAGACTTTCAGTGCTGATAACGTGCTTTAGTGTGTTATTTTGTTTTGCTCTTTCTATTTTAATTTTGTTCTGCTTCCTTCCCCTACCTCTAGCTTTCTAGAAACCCAGTATACCTTTTAGTAAAGCTGAAACAGCAGTAATAGTACTGTTTCTATATAGCATAAAGAACATACGTCTTGTTAAAACACATTGAAAAAATCTGTACAATAATTTTACTTACAAACATACATCAACATGCATCAAACTAGATTTCTGAAAAGCAGGACAGTTCAGTCCCCAGTAAAAACCCACGCTCAGGACTTATATACTTAGTTGTTTCTACCCACAGGCAAGTCTGCCCTCGGCTTTAGAAACCACCGAACTTTTCATGGACTACAACTAAGGAGCGATTCCCAGGGAAGCTGATCGCATGCAACTCTGGCAAAGCTGGAGTAAAACAGCAATTCAGTCTCAGCTCTCAACGAATATAACAGAGCAGTCACCCAGAAGACCCAGGATAAAATACAGCTACCAAAGTAAAGGGAAGGGATGTCATTCCTACTGCCCCAAGAAAACGATCCAATTAATCTGAAAACTGGACAGTCATTCCCCTGAACACTAAAGTTCTTAAAAATGGATCACAGAAATATAGTGAGGTTTTTGCCTTGGACCTGACTGGATCCTTTCTGATAGTATTTACATTTAAACTAGCAGCTCCGGTACAGGTGTTAACGCCTTTAAACAAACACAACTACAGGTTAGAGAATCCAAAAGCATGGAAGATTCTGCTTTGTACTGGTTTATAAACAAAAACCTTATCCATAGTACACCCATTAGAAATTTATTTGCCCAACCGTGTTCTTTTTTTGGTCAGAGAGGCTATTTTTCTTTGAACAGAGAAATAAATGGCCAAGTTCTCTGTCTGTTACACTGCTCACTATGCGTGTACACTCACCCCAGGGGATTTTGCATTCTTTCAGTAGCTAAGGGGAATGCGTGAGATCTGCTTCTTTAAACACTGGCAGTACATCAACCACAAAAGCAGACTAATGATAGAGTGAAAAGGAAATTACTTTCAAATCACCTCCTGCCCACTGTGCCATTAATGCCTAACCTAATATTCTGGCTTCATGTACTTAGACGTTGGGAGGGAATAAAATGAGAACTTTCTGTACGAGCATTTATCAAATCACATACAATAGTTTCTATAGTGAGGGCTCCCTGTACCAGTAACCACTACCATGTGGTCTCAGTACTCATTCAGATTAAGAGAGAGTTTTGTATCAGCTATAGAGACAAGCAGGATGTCAGAAATGAGAAGACAAAAGGCAAAAGACATGTTAAGAAAGGAGTTCTAAAATAAATACCTAGGAAAGGGGAAAACCAAAACTGACAGCTCTTTCTCAATCTTATTACACCAGTTTTACTATCATGTAGCACACTGAAATCTCTTGTGGCCACTACTCTAAGGCAAGAATGAGGTCATGGTATTTTGAGGATATCCATGACTACTGTGGGCAGTCCAGTCACATTGGAACTCTTGACGTTATTACTTGTCCAGTAAGAGCAAAAGGCTCGAACATTCAACATTCCCTGTTTAAGACAGTGAGAAAGATTCCAGAGGGCTTACACACAAAATGGTGCTTATAAAGGAAAGACAGGCTATAGTATTTTACACATCCTTTTAGACCTAGGCATGTGCAGAAAAAGCTAGTCATGGTAAAATGAATTTTCAGGGAAGCGAAAGGAATCAAGAAAATCTTAGATCCTCAAAATCAGCATCCACAGTATCTACTGAGAGTAAGAGTGGACTTCCCGTGAGGTTATTCCGGGAGAGATTTCCACTATACATTCAGCATATCGCTAGAAGATGGAAAACATCTGTGATATTGCTACAAACCATAGTCAAGTTCTGGCAGAAAGAACCTCAACTGATGGACTGAACAAGAAGAATATGAGATAAGTTCCCTGGAGGAGGGAATCTTTGTTCTTTTTGTAGTATCTCTTGCATCCAGTTTCCTAACCATGGCTTCTAGGCATTATGGAAGTGTAAGCAAAGCTATTTATGGCCTCACAGTAACCAACAATATGACAAGCTGTGTGTGTGCATTCATAGCGGTGATTCTTACACAGCCAGCAGTATGGGCTTACCAAGAGGTCATGTGTACATACACATAAATAAACACAGCTCTGTAAAAGAGGTGTCTTAACACAGAAGGAAAATAAAAGTTATCTCAGCTTTCAGAGACAAAATAGTTACTTCCTTAGCTTACTCTGAGGGCTTAATTTTAGCATTTAAGGAGCAAAACACTGCCATAAAACTACTTCACTTAATATGCAGCTACCGTGAAATTCAGCCTAATGGGGGATCATGAACTATTTAAAGTGTATTTCAAGTATGAATAAATTTCCTTATTCCTTTCCTGTATCAGTCAACCAGAATCACCACATGAAAAAAGGCATTCTTGTTTCTTTCTCCTTCTCCCTCATTCTCTTCCTTATGTTCTCTATTTTTAATTTGACTGACAGTGATCTTTTGCTGTTAAATCCTCTTGACTCAGAAGAACCACTGCTAAGTCTTAACAAAAGCATCATACTGCATGTACTCAAGGGAAGTCACCCTGAGAAGCAATGCATGGATTTGTTCCAGTTGAGAAAACAAGCTAATATTTCCCTTGCTCTAAAAGGAAATCAAATGCATGATCTTTGCTCAAGGGTTAACCATACATTTCTCAGAAAATACATTCAGCAAAATATTCTTGACCTGTAGCACTTCAGATGTACTTGCCATCACCTACTCTTTTTCCAGTCCTCTAGACAACCATTTAGCACAGAAGCTTACATGCATACAAGGCTTGAGCTATCTTTTAGCATCTCAAATTATCTATATGCTTTTTGTAATGCTGTATTATCTATTGTGAGAAAGTCACATTAGAGGCTAAAATTCTACTTCAGATTTAAACATAAATTTTAATGAAAACCAAAGAATTTTCCCCACTGAAGCCAAAGACAGTCATAATCCGTGCAGTCTTTGCTCCCACTTCCAAGGGTTACTTGACTGGATCCTTTTGTACCAAAGAAATTAAGTGTCTTTAATGTCACTTGATATTTCTCTTTTAATTATTAAAGTAATTCAACGCTGCACAAAAAATTAAAATAACTCTGCCATGAAGACTTTACTTAAGGCTTATATTAATAGGAATGAGGTTTATGTTTGTTCTAAAAGCTGCATCTACACAGATAATCCCACAGATTGCCTTTCTTTTAAGTACCACAGGCCATTTGGATTAATAATCTCCATCACTCTCTACGCAGCTTTATATAAAGTCACGTAGGTAATCCTGCCTATGGAAAGTTCTCTCTAGATAATCCTGCCTGGAATCAACCAGGATGATTAACATAATCTTGTCATGAGACTGTTGAGGAAAGTGTGTTTGAATACTATCCGTACTTGGACTTTGGACAACTCTTTTCAGAAAAAGAAGATTTCAAGGGAGGCACAGGATTGTTATTTAAACAAATATTACATGAACATAACAGTGCTTGAGATAGAGTGAGCACAGTCATTGAAAATATTAAATTTTAACCTAAGGAATGCATTATTTTGTTTCTGTTCATTCCAGGTTAAGTCCATGAGATGTCCTTTTAAAGTTACTCTAACTGAAGGAAAGGAATTTGTCATTTCACAATCTCCTTGCAAATCTGTATCCAGGCTTCTCCTCGTTTTTGGAGATGATCTTAGGGAAAGCATACAGACCTTATGAGTGCAGGTTTGCATACTCTAGATTGTCAGTGGAGACAGAGGGGCGCTCAGGAATATGATTTCATAGAGGTTCAGCCTGCCCTGTAGATGCACCCAGTCTCTTCTTACTGCCCAAATGGGACATCTAGAAAGCAATGATTCCTAAAATCAGCTCCAAAGTGATGTTCCGAAAGAGGATAAATACTTGCTCTTAATCTGTGTCATACTGTTCTGCACCACTGCAATAGAGAAGAAAACCTAGGCTTAGTGATCATTGAAGGAAATACAAATGGAAGTCATGTTGGAGGCACTGTCTTACAGGAAAGAACTCTGACCTTGAGACGCAGAACTATACTGGTCAGCTTTGCAAACTGCTCTGTTGTAGGCACCTTAACACTCAAGAGGGTGATATTGCTTATGGGTATCAGTAGAATGATATTGCTTATACTCAGGAATATCTTTGTCATACAAGCTTCTCTTAAGGAAAAAGACTTCAGCATCCCAAAAACAGATAAAGGGTGAGGGAAAGGGAAAAAAAAAACCTGCCTGCATCTAATTTGGGGGCACCTTAGTAGATCAGTTCTTGCTTAAAGCTTTTTAAGACCTCAAATTGTTTGTTGCAATGATAGTTTAAACAATCTCTGTGATGTAATTAAGTTCTGAATTCACTCCCACTTGTTACTCTTACTTCTTTTTTGCTTGCTTAGTCACAAGAAGATGGTTTGGCTCTCAGTTAGATTTCAGCTCTTTGAAGCATTCACAAAATTTATTTCTGTTTCGTTAGGAGAATATAGATTGTTGTGGAAATTACTATCTACTCTTTCCATGATACAACAATATGCAGCCTGTTGCACACAAAAATATTGTTGCTGGACTTGTTTAAAAATTTAATTTAGCGCCTTAGTCAGTATTATCAAAACTAATGAAAATATCCTCTTCTCTTACAACTTTTATTTATCCTTTTCTAAAGATTAACTTGAACGACTGCTTCTTCCGGTGCTGTTACGTTTACTCAGCATGTTTCTCTCTTTTATTGGCTGACATTAAGTTTTATTTAATGCATATTGTACTGCCTGCTGAGGGTCAGTATTTGTTAATTTTGCCTCATATAAAAATCTGACTCACATACTACCAACTTTGGTAAGCAGAAATGAACAATGGACATAATTGAAATAGCCCTCAAGTAACTGTTAATTAGAGCAGAACTTTTATCTGTATTATGCATCTTTAGTTTGACAACATTATCTTTTCATAAGCATGTAGCTAAAAAGAATAGAGAGTTTAGAAAATAACCACTAAGCCTAGAATTCTGGCATACAGTAAACATAAAAGGCAAGCCTGCCTGACTCTGCACCCGTTGTCTCCTAGGCTAGAGAAATTAGCAGTGGCTAAGGGAAATTAGTAGCTTTAAGAAAGGTCAAGTACTGTCAAGCAAAGATGTCAGTGCCAGGTCTTCCTGAAATGTGACAGTCATTCTGATGATGACCCACCCTTACGCCATAAACTTAGAAACTGCTCAATTCTGCTAAATACATCTATTTTGAAGTAGAGGTAATATTACTAAATTATTTGGCAGGATATAAAGAATGACTAGTTCAGTTTCGTAGTGAGAAGTGATCGTTATTATTATATTTTGAAATACATTAAAATATTTCTTTGTATGGCTGCATTTTTTCAGGAAGAGAAGCTAAGGTTTAAAGGAGGAGTTTCTATCAAGGCAGCCTCCCAAAGGCTGCTCCATAAACCCTCACACACAGACAAGAAACTAATCTAGTTAAGAGTTATCTGGGTGTGCCTTTTTCTTCATCTGTAATATGAAGTCTATGAATTTCAGAAAATGCTATTTTAAAACATTTTGGTAATTTTTATTATGATACTTCTGTAATTCAAACTTTCAAAATGACAAGAAAAAGAGCCCATCAGCTAGGCAAATATCGTTCCCACAATGTAAATAGGTTACACTGTGACTGTTTTTGAACATGCCTATCAGTACGCCCTGAATTGGAAAATTTCATATGAATAAAATCAAGAATGCATTCACAGTGCATAAAGTATGCACACAGACCTCAGTTCAGGAAAGCACTTAAAATTCTTTGTCTCCAACCTCTTTATAAATAAATAGCAGTAGCCAGCTTCTTGGCACATTAGCTTTACGGAACACGAGTTAGTGAGAAACAGTACACGCAGTAGAATAAGACGAATATTTGAGAATAAGATGAAAAATACAGAGCAAATAGAAAACAGTCAGCAGGGCCAGGGGGCACAAAGCCTCCTTGAAAACCTAAATTCAAATATGCCTTAAGTCACAACTGATACAATTTGGTTGATTTCATCCGAGTGGCTAACAGAAGAGGCTTGTTCATATCATTACATTGCAAGAGAAGCGTTTATAGCTGCCAGGCTTTGTTCCAGAGAGAAAAATGGCCAATAAATATATATTATATATAAATACATAAGCAAGGTAGAAAAGAAGTATGTAATGGTAGATAACAAAATATTCTTCTGATCTATCTTACTAAGAATCACCACAGACTCTCATAAACAATAGTAATTCAAAGAACCAATAAATGGTGTTTATAAATGGTAGAACCCCTGAAGACATCCTTCTCTGAGGAGGGAAGCAGAAGTAATCCCCTCAGTCCTTCTGCATGGGAGAGCCAGAGAAATGCACAAACCAGCGATATGTGAAAGGAAGACTAAAGAGTTCAGAGTCTAACTTAGATGATGCTTCTGGCCTAGAGTACTAGTAAGTCCTTCACCAATTTTGTAACACTACACTTGCCATAACAGTTACATCGGGAAAAAAGATTCACTGATGGGAATTAATCATCCTTTTATAACAACCTTGAGTGCAATTACAGGGATAGCATTTGTTTTCCATGGATTATGTTGGTTCATCCTGGCTGTTGAAGTTGAATTACGTGCCTGTTTGGGAGTTGGATCTGCTTGGTGTTTGTAGGTGAGCTCCGCTACTGCAGCGTGTCTCTCCTGACACGCATTGACGTAGTTGTTGGTGCATCTCCTCTGGAAACAAGGCCTTGGGACCAATTCTGTGTCTGCTCTAGGAGCAAGGTCAGGGTGTCGATTCTGCTGCCAGAATAAAATTGTTACGGGGAAGGTGTTTATACACACAGTGTGCTTCATACCAGGGCCATAAAAGCTGTGGTGGCTTAACTCAGGGAATTGTGCTCTACCAGAGGAGGGACAGGCTGGCATTGCTTTCTGTGTGACTCCACTAGTGAAGCAGCAAGTCTGCTACTAAGAATAAAACCAGCCATTCTGGGGATTCTCCCAGAAAAGAGAAATGTCAGAACTGACACAATGTTTGCAGTAATAAGCTGTGTTGGCAAAATTCTTGTAGATGTCACCAAAATGTAAATGAACTCCACTGACTCAGGGAAGCAATCTCCAGAAGAAAGACACACAATGTATTTGCATTTAGCAGGGGATTACAAATACCATTGTTCTCTCTCCTCCTCTCAGACTGAAACTGTTGGCTTGGTGTCAGCAGTGCAGACAGGCATTTCTCTTTCCTGAAACTAGTTTAATACCAAGAGAATAAAGGGTGTATCCCTATGCTTGTCAACTATTTTTTTCTCAGACGTTCTTTGCTGTTTCTCAATACTAGGAATACGGTATATCATACAGCAGAAGCATGCAGAAGTACATAAGTGGTACAGAAACAAAAGAGGTCAGTCAATGAAAATACAAGACAGATTCGTCACTTCAGTAAGATACAGTAAGGTCAGCCCACAAGCTTTTGTTTGGCTCCAAACATTTTTTTGCCCTGAATACTACACTGGAGATCACAGAATCACTGAATGTTAGGGATTGGAAAGGACATTGAAAGATCATGTAGTCCAGCCCCCCTGCCAGAGCAGGATCACCTACAGTAGGTCACACAGGAACACGTCCAGGTGGGTTTTGAATGTCTCCAGAGAAGGAGACTCCACAACCTCCCTGGGCAGCCTGCGCCAGTGCCCTGCCACCTCACAGTGAAAACGGTTCTCCTCTCGTTTTTGTGGAAACTCCTGTGCTCCAGCTTGCACCTACTGCCCCTTGTCCTGTCATTGGACATCCCTGAGAAAAGCCTGGCTCCATCCTCCCGACACTGACGCTTTACACATTTATAAATATTAACAAGGTCACCCCTCAGCCTCCTCTTCTCCAAGCTGAAGAGACCCAGCTCCTTCAGCCTTTCCTCACACGGGAGATGTTCCACTCCATCATCTCTGTGGCTGCGCTGGACTCTCTCCAGCAGTTCCCTGCCCTTCTTGAGCTGAGGGGCCCAGAACTGGACACAATATTCCAGATGTGGCCTCACCAGGGCAAAGCAGAGGGGCAGGAGGACCTCTCTCGACCTACCAGCTACTCCCCTTGTAACACACCCCAGGATGCCATTGGCCTTCTTGGCCACGAGGGCACAGTGCTGGCTCCTGGTCATCGTGGTGTCCACCCCCAGGTACCTTTCCCCTACGTTGCTCTCCAGTAGGTCAGTCCCCAACCTATAGTGGTACTTGGGTTTGTTCTTTCCCAGATGTGAGATTCTACACTTGCCCCACCCAGCTCTCCAGCCTGTCCAGGTCTCGCTGAATGGCACCACAGCCTGCTGGGGTGTCAGCTGCTCCTCCCAGTTTTGTGTCAGCATGGGCTTTGCAAACCGCATTCTGGAAATACCGTTTGGAAGATCATAGAATCATAGAATGGCCTAGGCTGGAAGGGACCTTAGAGATCATCTAGTCCAACCTCCCTGTCATGGGCAGGGACGCCATCTCTCGACTAGACCAGGCAACACATGGGGACCAAGGGGGAATCGAACCCACGAACTCGGTGTTGTCATTGTCAGCACCGCGCTCAAACCACTAAAAGATGGGTAGAAAGTTTACCTGAAGATAAAAATGTGTGAACAAGACAGATATAATGCAACATCTTCATTTTTGTTGTCTAGGAAAGGAAGCATCCTCAAAATAAAAGCAAAATACACAAAGATAGTACAGGAAAGTTACTTACATTTCCCATTTTAAGGGATCTAAAGCAAAATATGAAAAATCTAACAGACCTAATTGCCATACTTTCACCATAAAGAATAAATAGCACAGTAATCCCCACTGCAGAAGAGATGAAAGCATTGAGGGGAAAAAAACCATAAAAGACAAACACAAAAAAAATTTCCATAGCAAGTCTCTTTTCCTATTTTCTATTTTCACACAACCTGTGTAATATTAATTAGAAATAATTGCTCAGGTTAAGGAAACAGTGTGCTAGTGATTCATCCCTCTTCCACATGTCAAAAAGCGCAGGAAAAATGCACAGAATTAGAACATGACTTAACACAGCATAAGACATAGGTCATGTGCTGCAGAAAGCATCAGTTGGGTTCAATTTAAGTCACAAGCCAGTTCAAGGAAGAGCAGAGTTAAGGTATTGCCCTTCTGGTTGTTGACTTACAAAACGCATTCAGTTAAAGCACCACTGTACTCAAATGCTTTGGTGTGTCAATTCACAGCCTCAGCACAACCATCTGTCCTCAGAAGACTGCAATGCAATGCCATTTGCTGCCAGCCCTCCCAGTGGGCACACAATGAAGTGTTTTTCTGACAAAACTGGATCATACTTGTACTAGCAGAGGTCAGCATGGAACTTCATGACTGAACCAAAAAACCAAAAAAAAGAGGTCAAAATCTCAATGTGTGAAAATTGTGCACATTTACTGTATTGTTTGGTGCTTGAGAAATTGGCTTGTCTCATGAGAGATACTAACATGCTACTGACTCGGTGTTTGGTGACATGCTGCTCTTCAGCGCTAATACCGTGCCTTCCCTTTGAAAAGGGAGCAAGCATTTAGACTTTGGATGTCAAGTTCCTGATACATCATCTTTTCTACCAGGACAGGAAACACTATGTTGGAAATACGGGTGGCAGGCTTGCAGTCACGCAGCTGTCCACAGCACCGCCAAGGCCAGCAAGCACCACATCCTCCTCACTGTGTAGGACACACTTTCATCCCAACAGGGAACCACAATGCCCTGCCACATGTTACTTAGAAAAAGTGGTTATAAAGTAAGTAAGACTAGTGAAATATTCCACTAAGTCAAAGTCATCCATCGCAAATGTCATCACGCCCCTACTAAAGAAAGAGGTTCCATACAAATGTTATGTACACACTGACAGGGCCTACGGCTGCAACCCGCTCCTCTCTCCCCAGGGCTCTGAGCCCCAGATTCACACTACAGCCAGAACTGCTTTTTGTGATAAAGCAACTAACCCTTTTAACCCAATCTCTGACATTACCGAAGAGGCTGGTGAGTGAACTTGCTGTGTCTTTTTCCTGACCAGCCTGAACAAGCTGTTCTGTGCATGGAGAAGAGACAACATGCTGAAGTGGAAGGAAGAGGTGTTATTGTTTTCATTGTCTCTTCAGTGTTAACTATTAGGACAAATAAGTTGAATGTATTTTTATTTGGACAAAGCTTTATGGTACAAATGAACTTAGAAAGAAAGATACCATTCTCGCAGATGAAGGTTTCTTATCCATCTTCTCCATGATTTCCACCTTCTACTCAGGCAGGTATTGTCACTCTAAAGAAGCCACATCTAAAGTAAATGTGACAGATAAACTACATGTTCTTCCAAGGTTTAAACACCCTTTTCCCACGTTTATTCTTCTAATTCCATGCCAGTAATGAAGATCAAGTGTGCCGTCTTTAAAGGCACACAATAATTAGAATTAAAAATGGCTGTTTCAAGACAAGGCAAAAACACTGAAGTTGAATTTCTCTGCTTAAAATTGCTCTTAGAGTTTGCAAAAAATAAATCAACCAACCAACCTACTAAGATCAAAAACCATTTGCCAAAACTCCAGTGGAAAACAATAAAAACTTCACTGAAAAAATACAACCATAACAAAAGAAGTATATTTTTAAATCTCACTCAGTAAGCTTGCAAATAACGATTATAGTTATGTTCCTAACTTATACATGTTTGTATGGATGAATAATTAATCTGATCTCATACCATGGTCATTATGCATGTACACCTGCACATGTAAAACTGGTACGAATGCAGTTTTGAAAAAGACTGCATTCCCCCAGCACATCCTACCAACATCCCGCTCTTTTGGAATCCTACCTCCATGAAGTGTGTGCTTCTCTGTAATTTCATGTTTGGGAATAACAGAGATGAGCAGGTAAGTGAGTCACTGCACAAGACAATTTGACAGGACACTGTATGGAATCCTCCTATAACAATTAAAGAACTGGTGAAGACTTGCTCAGATAGTAGTGCAAAAGAAATTACACGGTATCCATACTTCATCAGTGATATCTACCTCATGGTTGGTGAGAGATTAAAAAAATAAATCTCGTGCCAAATTAATCAGAGCAAATACAGCCATAATTCATACAGTCAGTAATCTTCTTGACAAATATTGTAAATTAATACATTATGCATTGTTCATTACTTTTTATCTCAGGCACAGTAATTGTCTGAAGTTGGTACATGTATGTTTCTCTTTGCAGAGTTTTTGGGTAAACAAACACTGATAAAGGGCAGCATGAGGAATAAACATAAATATTATTAGGCTATATCTAATCAGGGTTTATCTCCAAGTAATACAGGAGATGAACTTGAGCAGTGACTTTCCTTTCAGAATCAAAAAGCTCACTGAATAGTCTCAGCACTTCCTGAATCAACAAGGTTGCCCACACCTTCACAAGCATTCAGAGTTGCAAGCGCAGGTATATTGTTAGCGATGAAGCCATCTGTTTTTATCATCAACCCTGTCTTCTTCCTTGGCCCAACTCTAAAATCTGGTATTTTAGGAAACTATGCAGCAGCTGCTAGTTAGAAAAATCTGTGATCTCATCCCCAGAAGGACTTACCAAGATAGTATTAACAAGTGACACAGTAAGTATGAATACATCAATTAGTTTAATAATTCAAACAGCGTATTTCTTGTGTCGTATACTGTCAGCAAAAGGGAGATCAGAGGATCTAAAGTGAAAGTCCCTGCACTATATGGTATTTCAGTACACCCTTTAGAACAAAATGTAGTAGGACAACATGCACAGGCCAAACATTATAAAGGTGTAGGTGTAGCTCCATAAAACATAGTGGTTATCCTTGTTAAGATTTCTAGCACATTTCTCAAATTAATACCAATGCAGAAGCTATCTAGAAGGCAGCAGGGGTTCAAACAGGATTTTATTTTTGCATAACATTCATACATTCCTTAGTAAAGAATTGCAATCTGTCCCTTTATCTCAAGTAGCTAAAAATTAACAAACAAAAAAAAACAGAACAAAAAGCCCTTCAAACAACAAAAAACACAAACCAGAAACATTCACAAACAAGCCAAAAAAACAACCTACACAAACTGAAAAAAACCTCCAAAAAACCCTCCACAAACCACACTTGCCTTCAAACTACATTCTTTTCTCAATTTGCAATGGAAGGCAGGAGGACCTCTCTCTTCTCTAAGTCATGGACAACGTATCACTGTAGAACAGTTTCGAGACACTCCCACCACACTTGATTAAAACTCCTCCAAAGACACCTTGTGATGCACAGGACAAGAATGAGGAGTTAAAGGAACTGCTTGATACATGTAGAGATTTCAGACCTTTCCCATACAATGTTTCTCCTTGAGTTTCAGGACAGTGAGCACTTTGTATTGAAAAAAAATAAAACAAAAAAGTATCCACACTCCATTGCCATTCTAACTGGGTGCTTTTCCAGTACAGTTCTATTTAGGATATGCTGTGAAGTCCATGAATTTATGAATTCTGAAAAATAGCTGTTCACCTGCTAATTTAAGGTGACGTAATATTCCAAAACTTCTTTGAGGCAATAGGGTAATTCTGAATTTACATCTTGTCTCTACAGCAGATCAGAAACTTACTGTTAGCTGTTTAATAATTAATACGAGGCTCATCTCAGCTTTTTACATATTTCACTTTCCAGTTATGATAACCACTGGGAGTT
Organism: Apaloderma vittatum; assembly: GCF_000703405.1. Classification (NCBI taxonomy): domain Eukaryota; kingdom Metazoa; phylum Chordata; class Aves; order Trogoniformes; family Trogonidae; genus Apaloderma; species Apaloderma vittatum. The sequence goes on along the minus strand of NW_009709855.1, from coordinate 31,872 downwards.
CCTGCTTACGTTAAAGCACAAGAGCTTATCTAAGCTTATTTTTGTTCAGTTTCAGCAAATTAATCAGTCATTGCATTGCTCTTGCTTTAAGCAGTTGAAGTTCAAGCCTTCCATATTGTCTGAGCTTTCCCCAGGTTCACTCATTCAGCTGACACTCACACACTCTGGTGATCTCTGGTGGAAGTCTCCAGTTTCAGCCACGTGTCTCACCAGACTTTGACATGTGACCTGTCAAGATCACTGGGGTGAATTCCAGCCTTGGGGTTCGGTCGTGGTTGTTACCTGCTCCCCTCCAATAGCCATAGCAGTGCTGTTCAAAGCTCTGTGACTCTAGTGCTGTCGGAAGGGATTTTCCCCAAGTCTTTAATTGCAAGGTCATTATGAAGACAGCAGGCACGATCCCGTTGTATTTTGCTAGGATTTGATATTTCTCTAATAACCCGGGAGCACCATTTTTCCCCCTTTATTACCTTTAGTTCAACATCACTTTCACAAATAAGCCTTTTTCAGGATAGCGTTCACTTTTCTCCAACTCATATTTTATTTCGACCATGTCATATAAAGTAGAACCTATTTTCATGCTGTCAATTTCTTCACAAAAAAGTAATTGTCTACTAATGCAAAAAAATAAAAAATTTCAACTTACTTTTAACCTTTGAATGTCTTTTAATGTGATTGTTCACACGTAAGAAACTGAAGATGTTCATATACTCACACTAGAATGGAAGTAGCAGCATATCCAGCTCTTTCATGCAAATATAAGTCCCCACAAGAGCAGATGCATACAATTTACAGATCTAAGTTTAGTGGTCTCTCTGAGACGGTGATAAATTCTTCTAATATGAACTCTTTACATCACCCTCATATTGAAGGACATTCTGAGTTCTCTGTTGCAAGATTATAATGTAATATATACCTTTCTGCTAGGCAATATGTATACTTAGTTAATTTAAATAGAAGCACTTTTAACTGACCACATCATGTGAATCCTCTTGGCCTAACAGTCTAACCCTTTTCTGCCAGCACGCAGTTAATAATTAAAGCAGATAAGAGGAACCTGAAGAATAGTTTCCATTGGGTTTTTTGCGTGCATCATTATTTTTTAATTTGTTAATCAACAGTCACAGAAGTTCTTGTTGTGAGCAAGTAGTTACATGTGATCAGGATAACCAGGGACAAAAATAATTTCCTTTTCTGTTATCAAGTTGTTTATATCTTTCTCCATATACTTGTGCATGCACTTAAAAGTGAATAGAAGAGAATTTTACACCAGCCTAGATCCTAGATTCTTCACCAAGAATGCCATAGCTTTTTTTCAAAAAGTCTTTTTTTCCCCTCAGTGAAGCAATTTAACAGAAGTATTATCACTATGAATATTAATAGAAGTAAGAAAGGTAGGATGGTTTGCAGACTGGCATGTTAGGAGTTAACAGCAAGGGGCAGGAAACAATCAAAGGTCAATTTGTGCTGCAATGGTGGGTTAATAGTCAAAGAAGATCATTCTGCCTCATCTGAAATAGCAAATTGTGCCTGGAGATGAAATCAGTTATCTGATACACTGCAAGAACAACAGTTAGTGACCTTTAACATTAGACTAAACATACAAAGCACATCTCTCTGATGTGAAGCAAAAAAGTGGAAGCTGGATGGTACTTCCCTCTTCCTGTTGATCCAGGCAGTGTCCCTCAAAGAGCTTCCATGTATGGAGTCTTATTAGAACCACCTCTGCAGGGCACACTTCTTTTCCAGGACTGAACCAGTTCCTGGTCCCTTTTGTTCAGAAGGCCACAAAAACCAGGTAGCCTTAGAAACAGTCAGCATCCCAGGGTCAGACATTGATCAGGGTGCTCTGCGTGCACTGCACAGGTTCTAACCTCCACACAACACCGTTCTTTACAAAAGGAATTTATAAAACCTTTGTAATTCAAAATTTAATCAACTTTCCCATAATATATAATTATTTAAATGGAGTCTAATCTAAGAAACAGTGTGCTCACAGAAAAAGCCAAGGTTCTTGTTCTGGCCTTACCCTCCATCTTTCTGTTATTGTTCCCACTCAATCTCATTTGATACTGCAGAACAATGCACACTGCAAGTTCTGTTTCCTTTAGATTTTTTTTTTTTAAAAAAATCCTCTTCAAAAATAGCAAATATCTTAGTTTGAAGAACAGGGAGGAATACTCATAGCCTAAACTTCTGATTGCCTGGAGTGAAAATGGTGCAGCACACACACATGTTTATCAGAGCATCTGTAAATATCAGTTCTTCTTACATATGTTTTCTGTTTGGGGACCAACCTAGGAGTTGACATTTACCCTATTCTGAAACTAGTCTTGAAGTGGAAACTGTATTCTATATTTAAAATGCACACATATACACACTGCAGTTTATATAGAAAGGTAAATAAATGTACTTTCCTAAGGGCTACACTTGATTTGGGGGGATTTTGTATTTTTATTTTTTAAGCCCTTCCTCTGCTATCCCAAGTGAAAAAGCAATCAGCATATAAGAAGGAACTACGTGGAACCTATAAAATAACCTATATATGCAAGGCGGCAAAATGTTACACTACTCCAGGAGAAAGGCCGCTGCCCAGCCCTACCGTGGTGCCCGTTTTCTCTTTATGCTTGACTCAGCCTTGCCAGTCAAGGATAAATACGGGAGAGGGCAGAACACCATGTGTCCCGAGCACACACAGAGCCCCCCACACTGCACAGCACCTACAGGGAATGGTGCTGGCTGGGTGGCAAGTCCTGTACTCTGATTTACCAATCCTCCAACCAAACAGGTCTTCTATAGTAAGGAAAACGGATTTACAAGAAAGAGATTCCCCCCACACACTTTTTTCCCCAATAGTAATGTTTGAGTAATTTAATTTCTGTACAGCTTTCAGTGTCCTTGAATTTTGGTGGCTCCTTTAGTAACAAAGAAACTCGGTGATTGAAATAGTCCCAAGAGTCAGTATCTGTTTTGCTGTTATTGACATTCCTGCAGCTGTCTAAGCAGAAGTCCAGACAAAATCTGAGGGAATGAAATTGCTTCTTAATGGTATGAGAAAGCTCCTTGATTTATGCAGGCAGATACTGCTGTAGCTTTTGCAGATACAAATGATAAGGTCAGTCATACTACAGACTTTGTATACTCTGTGACATCAACACAATAATTCATTTGGAAGTGCATAAAGACACTGCAAAACCATTTTAATTATTTTAAAAAATTCATGTCACCTTGAAAGAAAGACCAAGCTATATCACATATGCTATCATCTCTGAAAGAAAGATCTTTGGATTCCAGCATTTGTTAATAAGTTTCTCAGCGCCTAGTTCCTTACGTAACTACCTACATGAGTATTTCAGTTGTCATTATTTTCTAAACAGCAAACATCAATCATTCCTCTACGTATTTTTTTTAAATAAATTACTACTATTTAAGACTGGAGATAAGGATGGAAAAAGAAATAGGGTTATTTTTATAGGAAAAGTCCTAAATAAGAGGCAGCACATAGCCACAAGAACCCAGGAGGGAGTGTGCGAGGTATATATAAGGTGAATATGATTCCTAAAGCTCAGCAGTTCAATCTCAGGATTTTGTTGCAGATACCATCTTTATTAGCTCTTTTCTGGAGCTTCAAATCATGTGAGCAGGTTAATGACTGCTGAAAGATGCTGGTTAATAGAGCCAGTTGAATAGTTCAGTGCAACACAAGGCAAATACAAAACTTCATCATTTAAAAAGTGAGTCAATTTAATAATAATAAGTGGACAGCTGATTTATAGATTCATATAGCAGGCAAAAGAATGCAAGTCAGCTGCTCACCAGTTGTTAGGGTCAGAGCTAGCAAAAATTTCACCACTGCATTCTCATTTTCTCTGTGGAGGTGGAAAGTAAAGTTTGCAAGGAATGGAACTTTTATGTGGAAAGTTTTGGCTTCTTAGGTTTTATTCCCACCAATATAGATTAGGTTTCCTGTCTGAGCTGTCATCTGCCCTATAGCTACCTCTTTAGGTCACATTAGGTGTAGGTCAGTCAGAGCTCAACCTCCTAAAGAGAAAACAGGAGAAATCTAGATGACAGGTCAAGCAGACAGACTGCTGAGGTAAACTACAGAATAATTTGCCAATTACTTTTTTTTAAACCTTTCCTTCTCAGAACCAAAAGAAAAAATAATATAATGCTACTTTTTTTTCCCCAAATTCTGCGAGAGAAGCTTATGTGCCAATATACTAGAGCTTCTCACAATAGTAGTTACTGCTTTTGCCCCAGTCATGTCACAATCAACCTAAGCTGGATCTGAGCTTACGAAGGGAACTTTAACGGGTGAGGTAGGATTCTCATCATACTTATTACCAAGCCTTAATACAGAGTTTCTGAAAAAAGTAATAGGTTTGGATCCCACTTACAAAATTTTAGTAGTTCAAAGTTGTTTGTATAGAAGAAAATAGGGAAACAAATATATTTTCCATCACAAAGTGGGCTGTTATACTTCCAGAGTGATTTGTTTCACTGCAGCGGTATTTATCATGTTGATATAAAGGACCATGGATCTGAAAATTGGAAGATTTTTCCTGTTAATTTGAAACAGCACCTATACATGCTGCTGTGACATCAACATAATACCCTAAAGCCACAGCATCTGAAAAGATTTATTTTCGGATCCCTTATGCAGCCACATTCTCTTTGCTTCTGACATTCTCAATTTGCAGGCTGCTAGTGATCCAATCTTATTCATTCTGGCTCTATAATAAGGATGTCAATGCAAGAAGAGAAAAGTCATTATCTGATAACCAGCAGACATGATAAAAAGGCAGAGTTAGATACCTCAGAGGAAAGGCCACCCTTTCTGCCTTGGATGAGCTTCTCAAGGTCATGGGCAGCTTTTGTACCTGTAAGTATGCTCCAAATTCACTTTAAGCTGAAGGCATCAGATAAAACTGAAAGGGCTCTATCACACAGTCTTGTGTCTGAATAAGGTTTTGATTTTTTTACTATTTAATCAGCAAAAAATTTTAATTATTATTAGAACATATATATGCAGTGAGAAAAATCAATGAGCTGCAGAGAAACTTAGTCTAATTTTATGGGACCTGCCTGGTTAGTGGCTTTCATACTGGTTTGGATTATGCTGAAATATCTCCCACAGCAGCAAGGATCAGGCAAGACTACTTAACCATTTGTATAGAAAGATTTTTACCTCAAATTTATCTCAAAACTCATCTAATTTTGGGAACTGTTTAAATGTCACAGTTGCAGTAACTGACAGCAAAAATTTATTTATTCACCGACTTGGTCAAATAACTACTGAGTACCATTCCAGAAGATAAGCTACCATTAAGCACAAGTTAATGGCCTCTCATAAGCAGTACGTGAATAGAAATTTGAACCAAATATACATGAGTTAAACTAGATCAACCAATCTTTAATCTATAAATTTGTATACCATGTGATGCCCTTTACAAGCCACGTTAAGGTAAAAGATTGAAGCCATCCCTGTACTGTTATTATTGAATATCAGTTGTAGCTTAAGAGGCAGTTTGATTTTATGTGTGCAAAACAGAAAAGCACGCAGAAGAGGAGGACAACAGGCAGCTGGCCCCTAGCAGAGGCAAGCAGTGTGAGAGTTAAATATGCTCCTGCGCCTCCTGAACCAAAAATTCCATTCCCCATACTATTTTGTATGGCTTTTGTAAAACTGATTTATAGAGAGGACATTTCCCAGGTTATTCTAGTATTCCACTTGTTTGCTCAACTTTGCTACATGACAATTAAATAAATGCAAGAGGACCAATAGCCTTGTCTGTTTTTAGCATCATCCTCAGTTCCTTTTAAACACCTATTTAAACATTAAACATACTAAGGTAGCAGTTCTCCTCTTCTTCTATATTCTCCTAGAATATAGGAAGAATCTAATGCGCAGTGTTCCCACAGGTGAATGAGTATAACCAGTGAGCTGAGATAGCTCAGTCAGCTGAGCGTAGCGCTAACAACGCTAAGGTCGTGGGTTTGATTCCCGTTCGGTCCCCATGTGTTGCCTGATCTAGTCGAGAGGTGGCGTCCCTGGCGGCAGGGAGGCTGGATTAAAATGATCTCTAAGGTCCCTTCCAGCTTAGGCCATGATATGATATATTTTATTCTTTTGGTATTACAAACACACAGATGTTTGTGTTTTGCTGCTGTGTTTTGCTGCTTTAGAGGGCAAGCACCCAAACATTCAGTGGCAGTGCCGCCTAATTCATTACACTTGACACGATCTATTGCCATAGCTAGATGTACAAACCCCTTTGTTTAGTGACCAATTTTTTGTCCTCCATACTTTAATGGCAGCTACAAACTCCCTGTACTTACTCAGTTTTTAAGTCTTTCTGACTCGTGGCTTTCCATTTAAAACTGGCAGGTTGTTTTCACAAGCTCAAGCCACTCCTGATGTATTCCTGAGATCATCATAAGGAGATGACATCCTGGCCTAAGTGAGAGGTTCCAACCTTCCTCAGGAACCAGATGGAACAGCTTTGAATCCAGAGACTTTTCTTTTTCTTTTTAAAATATTTAGCTCCTATGGAGCCTTTGCATTCAATGACTTCCATAATATCCCTTCCTTGCTAGAGTGATGCTCTGTACAATGCTGGCACCTGTGATCCAAAACCTTTTTCAGTTTGTTTTTGTATTGCACCTCCCTTACTCATTTTGTGAACTCCAGCCTGGGAGCTACAGAAATAAGCAGTGTGATAGCAGCCTGACAGCAGCTGCAGCCAGAGGCTTATTTCACAGGTACAGCAAAAAGTGCAGAATCACTCTTGGTCAGACTAAATCATCTTTGAACAGGAACAATTCATAAAGCCAAAGTAACAAAATCTTCATCAATTCCATTAATTTAGTTTATCTGTGTGCCTCACTGGGACCTCTAAATTCATTCTTGCCATCTGTCAATCTCCTCCCCATGATAAAGAGACTGCATATTCCAACACCATCCCAACCAGGGATTAAAAAAATATCAGAAACGTGTTGTGTTCGAGACACTTTGTGGTGATTATTTAAAAATCAAAGCATACTATGCACTGTCCTAGACTAAGCTTTCTCCTACTGCTTTCTAGTCCTGCACACATCATTAGTATAGTGTATTTAAAGGTAACAGGAGGTGCTGGACCGTCAGCCCCAAAAAACTTGTACTAACCCAGGGCATACATGTAATATAACATTGTTCTGCCAGCATGCTTGAGCTCCAGTTCAGCATGTAATCACTAAGCCCATTTTGTCCTGAGGCAAGGCTTAACTGAGGCTGGCAGGGATGTAGAGGTGTATGTTTCTGCACACAAAATCCTTCCAGTATAACATGAGCACTTCTTCATGAGCTGAGAAACAAAACCACACTATGTCTCATCCCCTGCACTAGTGATAACAGTAATTATCATGTTTGTTAAGACAATAGAGAGATTTTAAACCTGGGAATGAGATTTGGTTGTCTTAATAAGATCCAGTGTCAAAATCATCTCTGTTTATTAAAGAGAATAAAGAAAACCCTATCAGTTACAGAGACCATTGCAGCTTCAACTAAAGCTAATGTACCTTCAGGGAAAAAAAGAAAAAAAGGCAACACAAAACAAACAACAAAACCACCCAACTATTTCAGTACAGAGAGAAGTGATTTTCATTTATATGTAGTGCTTCCTTTCTGTGTCACCTGGGATACAAGCATGTAGAAGCCAGTAAAGAAGAGAAGCCACTCCTAATAAAGGGCTGTATCTTGGATGAACCAAGCTCCCATGACACATCTATACACCAAGTCACTTCTCTCTGACAGGATCTGACCCAACTGAAACTTCAGCATTACTTACTGTCAAGTTAGAAAGGGGTAAGAAGTGTCCCTTCAAGACAGGCTAATGAGAAGGAAAAAGCACAACATACACCAAAAAAGTCAAGTAGTACTATGCCTCCTTCAGTTACTTGACAAGCTTGTCTGCTGAAATGCAGGAGCACCAAGTAAAATAATACCATGTGATATCTAAGGGATTTTGTAGATTGATAACTGATTGGCTAACACTGAACAGATAGTGTAGGCAATGCTCCACTGCTAGTCTCATTCTAAATTAAGTGTTTGCTCAGCCACGTGTGCCCCTTGCATTGTATTCATGGCTGCAACAGCCAGCATGTTCCATCTGTGCCATGTCTGTTTAGTCACACAGCTCCCACCACTGGATTTGTGCATCCAGTATAATTCATATTTAGAGGATTAAAGTATTTGTATTTGTGCATGCATTGTTTACAATTTTCAGTTTCACGGAAAAACAGGACAGCTTTCCATACGCCTTTGATTTAGTGCTACAGAGTCAGCTTAATTTTCAGAAAATTCAGTTTTCTCTTTTGGCGTAGAACCATAGAATCATTAAGGTTGGAAGAGACCTCTACGATCATCAAGTCCAACCGTCAACCCAACACTACCATGGACACTAAACCATGTCCCTAAGTGCCATGTCTACACATTTTTTGAACACCTCCAGGGATGGTGACTCCACCAGTTCTCTGGGCAACCTGTTCCAATACTTCACCACTCTTTCAGTAAAGAAATTTTTCCTAATATTCAATCTAAACCTCTCCTGGTGCAATTTGATCTTAGTTCCTCTCATCCTAAATAAAATAAGCATGAAATGCTTTGTAAAAGCTCAGCATATTTGTTGGCTGTCTATCTTAATTGCTCATAAAGGTTCTCAGCCAACAGTCAAGTGCTTCTAAAAAATTAACAAAAACCCTACTACACACTAATTCCCCATTTTTTTCTATTTCTAGTCAGTTCTCTCAATGTCAAGCATTAGCCAATGATAATATATATTGGCTTGGAGCCATCATCTTCTTTTTAAGCTTATTGTGACTGCAAGATACTAAGTGGTATATCCCAAAGGAAAAGAGTGAAGAAAACATTGCTGAAAACTATCTGCTAACATCTATCCATGTAAAAAGCACTTGCACTTCCAAAAACACATACTCACTTTACTGAATATTCAAAAGAGCAAAATTTTGTTAGCCTTAGTTTCTGTAGGAAACAAATTATTTACTTTTCAACTGGCAAATAGCCAGATATCAAAAAATACATTCCATCTCATATTTGAAAGCTAGTCTTGACGTATATATGCTTTTCTAATAATTTCTTGCATCAGTAAAATTCTAGTTTACTTGGTGTATAGTCAGATCCTGAGCAGCTAATGGGAGATTGGAGGGGTTGGTTGGTTGTGGTTTGTGGTTTTTTTTTTAATCAGATGTGGATTAAGGATAGGAAAATAGGTGCTTCTTGCAACTTGTTTTCAAAACCTAGGCCCAGATTTGGTTACTTTTACTGCATGCCCAAACTTAGCCTTTTATTTAAGCAGGGATTCTATCTGCTGAAATCCTAAATCCTTTTTCCCCATCTTCCCTAACATTTAGCACCTCTCCATTACCAGTACAATCCTTGTAAATACATCTATGCGCAATTAATTCACATGTATAATCACATGTCACTGGTTGATTCTCAAAAGGAAACTTCCTGTTTAACTTTCAATACTCTCTTTAACTTGTCTCAAAAGGCTATTTGACAATAAATTACTGGAGTTATTCTGTCTTCTCCTAGTTTGGGAGACTGCATTTTCCATTTTTCCCCCCTTAAGCAGATTTATTATCAAACTTAAATAATACATCTAGATGATTTTTTTTAATAGAGGGAAGTAGTTATAAATTTTGTGACATACAACATGAGCACATTTCAAGTGAAAAATCAAAATGGAGCAGGAGTAAGAGCAGTAATGTTGCTGTATAGAACTGCTTGCCTGAAACAAAGGTGCACAACCCAGGCAGAGCAGAGCAGAGCCCAGCCTGCTGTCACCTGGGGAAGCGCAGGGGGTACCACGGCACCACGGTGCCTCCACACTGTTTTACAGCGAGGCCTGCCTGCCCCCACAGCTCCTGCCTTATAGTATCAGGCCAAGGTAGGGAGGATGAAATGAAAATGATTGCACCAAACCTAACTTCTCCACAAGGTGCGTAGTCAGGCTGAATACCAGGAAAGCCTCGACTGAAGCACACGTCTGACACAATCCTTGGGTTTAAACATACAGGGGAGCCCAGAAGGCAATAGAGGTTAAGTTTATTTACTTTCAGGTTTTTAATGAGTACCTTTTAAGTGCTCATTGTGATGGTTTTCTATTTCAACAGTTTATTAGATGTTAAGGCTGTCTCTTAGGGCTGTGAAATCCCTTAGCTTTGGCATCTGTACAACCACACTTTGTAAATGTCTTTTTTCCACAACTGACATGCTCTTTCTCTCTCTGCTCTACAGAAGTTCACTTCAACCAGAGCAGCCCAACCAGTGAATTTCCCAGCTATGCTGAAAATGGAAATGATACCAGCTTACTTGTTTCCCCTCTTCTGGTGGCTGGAGTAGTGATTGGACTTGTACTATTTCTATCCTGCGTTACAATCATTGTTGGCAGTCTGCGGAAGGACGGACGGTTAAGACACCCCCATCTGAGGAGAGATGCTGTTTATGGTAAGATAGCTAGTTATAGCAAGATAATGCTTAACTTTATTAATCTGGTGCTACAGGCAACAGAAAGCATCTGGCTGCTGTGCAAGGGATATAAAAAAATAAAATTAAAAAATAAGTAGGTCACAGGCAGCTTTGTGGTTTAATAGCATTTTTGTGCTGGTACTGAATTCACATAGTACAAGCTCCATAGTTAATGGTTAGCATAAACAAAGACAATGCCGACAGCATTTCTTAAATAGCTTATTTTCCCTTGATAGAGTGTAAGATTTCTTCTAGATGGTTGACAGTTTATTTTCATATCCCATTATAGTCTTGGTATAGCATATAATGTAATTTCTATTTGTTGGAAAGCCAGGAACATTTTTGCTTCTGCCATGTGCACCAAACTACGACGACTGGGCAATTACTACTTTTCTGACCATAAAAGTTATTAAGTGGATATAAGCAGAACAACAGGCATCAAAATATCATTACAACTGTCATCATCAATAATGATGTCATTGATATCAGTGTCATTACATCACTACTAAGAAGTATTTTTAATTTCCTATTAAACAAAAGTGCCAACTCCTATCACCCTACGCCCTCACAAAAAAAAACATACTTTAAAAGGATTTGGGAATTACATTTTTGGCCAGTTTTGGGTTTGCTGACCAGAAGTTAAATGCCACGTTGTCAAGGAAATTAGAGAATCTAATTATTTCTATATTTAAGAAACACAGTCACAGAAAGTTGCTTTCTAAGTCTGCAGCTAGTAAAAATTCAAAAGATAAATGGATTGAGTGGAGCATCAACCAATTATGTCATCTGTGGTTAGGCTCCTCCGTCTGCAGTTTGTTACAAAATTACACTTCATACTATTCAGGGAAGCTTTCTATGTATAGAAAAGATAGCAACAGTGAGCCACGTAAAAATGCATTGGCTCAAATCTTGATTTCACTGAGGTAAATCAAGTATCCACTGAGGTCAGTTGGACTTCATTTAATAATTTGAACCAGGAATTTTTGTGTTGAAAAGAAACATTTTTCCTAGGATCAGTTTGTCCCCTTGTAGCCAAGAATAACAAACAGTTATCCAGATAAGTATATACATTTATGTTTTGGAAATAAATTTTAGACTCCAAAAGAAGTGAAATGCAAACTCCCATGGTAACGTACAGAGGAAAAAAGGAAACAAAAAATCCACAGAAATTATGTCTACTGTTATTGTAACATCTATTTTTCCTACTTTTCAGCAGCTGAATTTGGGATTGAATAGTTAAACCCAAATGGAGTTAATGTTTAACCCTGAAGAGCAAATTCTGGCATGATAAAATGATAAGTTCCAGTCACTACATTTACATTTACTGCTGTGTTAATTTCAGCTCCTTTATATTTTCAGAGAAATTCAAAAGAATAATCGCAAACTACATTGTGCCAGTCTACCCAAGGGAAAATTTCACATTAGCACACGCCATCCTGATATCTCTGCATGCTTTCAGTGGCCAGCACAGGAGCAGCAGGAGCCACTGTGAAGTTGGCTCCCTTCACTTACCAAGCAGAAGGAAAGCACAGTGCGTGATAGACTGGATTAGCCCTGGTAAATTCCTTGAGAATACATTGGCAGAGGGGAAAACTGCCAGACAGAGGAACAGGCAGTTCAATGAGTCCTGCCCTTAACCCTCTGTTTAAGAGAGAAGCTACTTCAGTGTCACTTTAGAAGCTGGCCCTTCTCTCCAGGTATTATTTTGATGGATCAACTGAAAGGGAGGGATCACTTTATTTGAAAGACAACTGCAGGGAGTGGGGGAGCAGAGATTGCGTTACCACAATTTGGAACATTCTTAAGGAGGTTTACCCTGGAATGCTGCACATTAGCTAACTATCAGCTAACACAGAAGATAACTTCTCGGTATTTGTGGAGCTGTGAAGCTCTTGCATGACAGCATTAAGAAAGCCCTGGAGCAGACATTTTCTCTAGTATTTTCCTTTCCCCACCCCCACCCCTCCCCTTTTTTTGGAGTGTTTTTATAGAGAACAGCACTTTCTCAGGACACATGCCTACAATCAAATACCTATGCCTCCTTTTAAAATTCTTTAGAGAATGTGCCAAGGTTTCAACATATGCAGCTCCTGGGAACTTCAGCAATCCTGCTCCTGTTTGAAGATGCATGCAGAACTTTCAACCTTCAAGGCACAAGAAAAAGTCTTAAACTCCTGCATCTTGTCCTGTGAAACCTGACTGTCCCAGAATACCAGTAATTCCTCTGTCTCAGGTTTTATTTGCTGATTTATGGCAGTGTTACAAACAGTGATCCTGTCTCAGAGAATTCACAATAGAGAAAAAGAGCAGCAAGTATTAATTGCTTGTTTTACAGCTCCAGATGGCTTCTCTTACGGTGGCTCTTTTGGAGAGCTGAGATCCACCTGCATGGAAGAGTTTCCCCCAGCTTTTGATTTTAGTTCCTATCTGGATACACTTTCTCAGGTCAACATCATGTATCCTGATTCACCACCACGGTAAGCACTTTTCTAAGAGTCTGAGTGTTAAAATCCTGCACTGGTCAAGCCTATCAAAGAAGCAAACTGCTAGAACTATGCCCACTACAAAAACGCAAACACTTAATACAGACAGACTTTGTTTAGTTAGTTCAAGTTTTCCTTAGCAGAATATATCTTTACTAAATAAAGGCATGTGTACCTCCAATTCTTATTTACTAATACATTAAAATTTATCATACTGATGGCATACTAATGAAACACTCAAGTAAAATTACTTACGAACATCTTTCTTTGAAAAAAGTTATTTTACAAGTCAAAAGTTTCTCTTCCAGGAGAAAAATATATACTTTTTACAAAACCTTTCAGGTTACATTTATATCTGACCTTGAGACTGTTCAGATCAGAGGAAAAAGGAAAAAAAAGAGGGGGGAGGGGGAAAAACATGCAGGAAATCCTTAAACCTTTATTTATTTTTTCAGCAAGTTTCTCTGCTGAGCTTTCTTAACGCCAGTATTCTATCAGAAAGCAGAATTGAAGAACACATACCTTTCTGACATACCGAGTAACTGTACTTAACTTCCTGATTTTGAATAGGGAGAAAACTGTTTGGCATTGTTGATCTTCTATCAATAATCTGTGAAGGAGAATGGCTACCATTTTAGCAGTTTAACCCAGGCGTGGTCTGGAGAGCCATAGTTGCCAGGATTGTAGTAGTAGAATCTTTAGATTGTCCTTCAACCATGAGGCAGTTCTAATTGCCTAGGGAGGTAATATTGGTAGAAGAGGCTCTTTCCAAAGACAGTTATTCCAGAAATTATGTAGCAACTTCTTCCACATTTGTGTGCCTGCATTCCCAGGATACAGGAACGGTCATCACGAGTGACAAGAGTTGCACTTTAGGCCATCTCTGTCTCCTCTGTGTTCCTCACACACCTTAAGGTTAATAAATGAAGGAATTCAGTTGCTCCCTGCAGTGAACTAATAAAAATCTTTTTAAACAGAACATCACTTCAGGCTTTCCACAGCGCAGCAAATAGTGGTTGAACAGTGATGCCTGAGGACTGTTTTGAGTTAAACCAATATACCATAAGACCAGCCCTTTTCTGACTGCTTATATATATAAGTAATATAGAGCAAGTCAGGAGTATGAACATACAATATATAGGTCTTTGCTTTTTGTATTCTATGCATGTTCTGCAAGCAACACTTTACGTATTACAAAGTCATACCATATAATAAATGGGCTTTTAGAGATGGTGTAAATATTTTAGCAGAAAGCTTACAAGTGAAAAATTATTCTGAGCCTAGCATCTAAATTTGTAGAACCTCATATAAATCCACATAAAAATTTAGACTGTTTTTTGGACCTACACCCACAAGTCGTTACTAATAAAAGCCAGCCAGCTGACACCCAAGCAACAGCCTGAGTGGGCAGTTGGCCAGATTTCTGAGAACAAGCTCAGAGTCCTGTGAAGAAGCGTGGAGAATATATTTCTTTAGCAGACAGGTCTCCTAAGATTATACCAAAGCTTGCTTCCATTTCCAGTTAGAAACAGGCCCAAACAAAGACTTCCCACCTCTAAGGAGTTCTCTGTTTGAAAGGAGGCACATGAGTGATACAGGAGAGCACTAGATGAGCTGCACTTTTCTGCAAATTCTCCAGCTACTTGTATCATAAGCCTGGCACAAGGCAGCTATCCTGGGTCCTACCCTGTCCTAAGAAACTACTCTAGGACATCAGTACTAGGATCAGAGAGACATAAACGTGTCCAGCCACTGCCTTAACATTCCCTTCTGGGCTGAGAGGCCCAAGATCTCACTACACACACAAGGAAACGCTGCTCAAGGCATTAACTGTAGTTCTGCATCACATGTCAAAAGTAAGAGACTACTGTTAATAGTTTTGCTGTTTACTCAGTGCCACCATAGTATTTTAGAAAAAGTAGCTTTGGCAAATCATCAAAATCTTATTAAGTTTTATATCTTAGCAACACAACTTGGAGAAAACTTCAAGAAAAGCAGAGCTTACCAGATGGCTGAAAGCAAAGCCACATAGAGACATTTAAACTTACTATTAATACATTATATAGTCCATTGTAACTTTCTGTTCAGAAGAGCATTGGCTGAGAAGCATTGTATGAACACACAGTGTTGTGTAAGAGCCTGAAAAATTTCTATACAGCTACTTTTACACTCTCCTCCATGGCGTAACACTAAAGTGCATTTTTTGTCATTAGTAGAGCATGGAGATTATTTGGACTGATGGGTGCTAACAGCAGGAAAACTGACTGTCAGACACCACCTTGAAGGATAAACAAGTTATGCCTGACCTTGTCATTTAAAATACTAACTCACTGGGATCAATCTTTTTACATATGATAATGTTTTGAAGAGTAGGCTTACTGAAATGTAGCACTGGCTAAATTAATGCAATTCCTCCTTCTAATTCATGCAGCGCAAGATGTAATTTAAAGCTAAACTAGCATGCCCAAAAGCTAGTAACAAAACTGTAGCATTAACAGAGAAGAAATGAAGAGCAGCGAGGAAAGCAACTGCATGGGCAAGTAACTCACAACACGTATCTGAAGTGAAAGAATTCAGTGAGCGAAAACTAGTGTCCTGCAGCCAGAAGCAGACACCAAGGCATTAACTTCATTTAACCGCACTGTTCCAATGCAGCCGGCAAGAGGCATCAGCGCTGCATCGGGGTGTGCTACGTGCTGCAGAGCAGAGCATTCCTGAACATACCGCTAGTGCTAGAACCATACTGCCTGAAATTATTTTGGTAGAAAGCACGACACGTTTATTTGGCCAAAGGGGTGATTATTATCAATCCAGAATGTTTTCATTAGATTTTACAGTTAGGCTTTAAAGCATGAAATGAGTGGAAAAGGAATTTTAGGAGAAGGCTGATAAAACAAAGGGTCACAAGTTAAAAAAGTACCCGTTTGTATAGCTGAGGGAACTGTTCAGGGCTGCCCACTCTCAAGTCTCCAGTTGAAAGTCTGATACAAAAGATTACTGGGAAACCAATTTATGAAAAATGCCTTGGGATTTTAATAATTTAATTGCTTTGATATCTAAATCACAAATTTCATTTAAGGCTCAATTTAATTATCACCACAGACACTTCACCTAGCTGCTTTCTTACATTAGATTTTATGTTAGATTTAGAGGAATACCATGCACTGAGTTTTGTCAGTAGCCTGCCACAGTTGCAGGGCGGTTACAGAGAAGCCATTTGGTCAATTTGTCTTGACAGCCCCAAAATATACCGTGCTCCTATCCATAAACATCCCTTTAGGATGATTAATGAATTTCTAATGAATCTCAGATCTGTGATAACAACTGTCAGGTTGATTTTACATGCGGTGTAGAAGGGAAATATAAAAACTAAAATACAGTGGGTATGAACTAAGCAGTTTCAAATTATTAAGGGTTTGTATTTTAGAGCGTACTTCTACCATGTACAGACACTTGTAGCAGTGCTGGAAGTTGTTAGTGTTTTATAGTCTGTGTTACCAGGGATGGCAAAGCATTTGCTTCTAGAAATACCAGTCATCTGAGAAAGATGATCAAGGTGTGATCTCACAACAATTCTAAACCACAGAATTCTCCTCCCCCTAAATTAGGAAACTTGAACAAATTCAACTGGGACAAAATATAAGAAGTGTCTCCTTGCCACAGCTTAAATATCATCACAGTAAATATGACTTTGAAAGAAATACTGGAAAGCTTATAAATCCAATATTTGCCAATTTGTTCAAAATTCAATGTGATGGCATAAGGAAAATCATCTAATTGAATTAAACTTTTAAGAAGAATCAAAGAAAAAATAAAGAATATGATTTGGAATTATCTATCAGGCAGCAGACTTTTAATCAGAAAATTCTTCTGGAGTTCGATCAAGATGGCTGTAGTTCTCATTTTACATATCCCAAACACATGCTCTTTACACTTGTTCGATGATACCTTTAGAGAGAAATCACAAGGTCGTTCTCATGTTCACTGTGTCCATTGTAAAACACAGACTTACAGTGAGCTTTCTAGTTATTTTTCATAGATATATATTTATATATGTGTAATAAGAAAGCACTTTAAAAAAAATAAAGTTTAAATGTTTTAAATTGTTTTAAGTAGAGTACCAATCAAGGACCAAGTAAATTAAAAAATATTGTATTTTCTTGATGAGATTCTTTAAAATCCTAGCAATAAGGAGATCTGAAGTTCTCTGCTTTTCACCTTTTGGCCAGAGGAAACGCATTTCACCCCATTCGACTAAGTGCTTTTTCACTCCTTAGTGATTGGATGTTAATGGTACGTACAGAGCTTTAGGCAACCAAAGTTATCACCTCTTCATCAGTGACTCATGACTGCCAAACAGAACATCACTGAGGAATTACTCTGGAGCGAGATGGGGGGATTTAGCTTCAGGAATAGTTTTAATGGAAGTCACAAAAGTCTTCTCACATTGAAATGTGTCCTGCAGGACACACTGTGATTCCTGTTAGCTACCCATTACCCTAGTATTCATATTAGAACACTTTGAGGGTTTTTTTGCTTGTTTAAGTGTGCTCACTCTACCTCATCTCATCATCTTGCCTAATCTATATAGTATCAATTCTAGAGAAAATTGTCTTATTTAGGCTTGATAAATTCCAGTATTCTTAATACCCATGTTCAGTCTGTATTGTTTCAACAGCCCAATCAATTTAAAAATAAAGTGGCAAAAGGAAATGCTCATGTCTTAAAGACAGACCCTGATTTTCCTCTGAATATGAAAAACAAGGATCTTTCTTCCCCCATTATACTCACTCTAGAATACCTAATTAATTATTACAGCAACCTTATTCCCAGCTTGAATTTGCTTACAGTCATTTTATGATAGTAGGTTTTTTGTGATATTTTCATTCCTCTTAAATACCTATGACTTGCTCTTTACTTGCTTCTTGTAGTTAAAAATCTTCTCACACCTCAGCCTGCATGTTGGGAGGCTAAGGCACAAGTTGTCCTTACTTTCTGTCATGGAATGTATCTGTTGGGGTGCTGTATCATCTGACCAGCCTTTCTCTACACCTGTCCCAAAACAAAACAAGACAGCAGAGAAGCCTGATGAAAGGCACCAAGCATTTCTAATCAGAATTTATTGTGCTATACAGAACAATCACAATTTAAAACTGTTAAGTTATTGATAACAGGACTTAAAAAGGTAGCATTTTCTGCCAATTTTCCAGTAGTTAGACTTTCTGTTACATACTGCAGCTCATATCTCCTTCACCTGCTCAGAATTCATTCCTAGAATAACTAAAGCAAAGCCTTTTCTAGGAAAATTATTCTAAAACATCTCATATGGCAAACTTCCTCAAATATTAGCAGGTCCTGGCCGACATGCAAAATATTAGTATTGTTGTTTAGAACCCTGTTTGTGGATTAACTCCATGGCTTGGGAAGCTACAAGAGATTATTTAGAAATAGATCTGTCCTAACTGATTATTAATCAACCAGTGCCCATAGCTTCATTGTAATGTACTGTATAATCATAGAATCATAGACTGGCCTAGGCTGGAAGGGACCTTAGAGATCATCTAATCCAACCTCCCTGTCATGGGCAGGGACGCCTCTCAACTAGATCAGGCAACACATGGGGTCTGAATGGGGATCGAACCTGTGACCTTGGTGTTATCAGCACCACGTTCTAATCGACTGAGCTAACCGGCCAGAATATAACTGTTACAGACATTCAGAGACTAAATGCTCCATAAGATCAAGTGGTTCCTATTATATATAAAATTGATGGCAGACTGAAACATATCATATAAAATTTTCATCATAGAATGACTTGTTTATTTAAAACATTGAATTGTTTAAAGCTGCACAATTATGTTGAAACTGTATTATATCAGTTTCAAATGCTACCTGGTAAATGTTTTTTTTAAAACACTGTTTACATTTGATTTCATTTTTTATCTGGATTATTTGTTCATCACAGTCACAGCTTCCTCAAGATTATCTTGACACGTAGTGCAGAATAAAGATTGAGGCTTTCAGCGCTTATTAACACAAATAGTCCTCTTATAGTCGTGGGGAATGGGAAATTCCAGGAGTAACTATGACCAGAAAAAAAAGCAGGAAAAAAAATCCAGATTTCCTGTATCTTCAAGGATTAAGTTACTTGAGCCTTAGACATTTCCTTGAATAATACCTTGGGTTACATTTTTTACTATGTAAAAATATGAAAATAGAAAATCACAGTGTTATTTGCTCAATGTTAACTACTCCAGGATCAGGCACCTTGGAGGTGCATTTACCACACTCCTAAATTAACTTTTAACCTCCCAGGAGTGTGTCACTCTACAGATAATACAAAGATAGAGGTTCCTCCAGAGTACCTTAAGAGGAGTCTCCTTGTGGTTTAAACAGATACATTTCAAATGTATATGCCAAAACATTCACAGGAAATACTCCAGCACTGGATCATTCCTTCAGGACCCTGTCTTGGGTGACACTGTGGGCTCTTACCCCTAGGTGTTACATGTTTGTTACTTACACTCTCACCCACTGTAATTTGGGATCAGTCATGGTAAAAAATTCTTCTATCATCCAGGCCCAGACACAGATGGATTTTGATTTCATACTACCACAATAACTAAGAGGACTGCAACTGCATAGGAGGAGGTGCCACTTAACTATATTTGCTTATTCTTGCACTATCATTCTCTGATTACTAGGCCCCAACAGTTCAGGGTGTTTATTAAGAAAGAAAGATGTTTTGACTCTTGATTCTAAGTCACTGGTCAAGATTTAAACTAAGTGAATGACTGAGACCATCAGTAACATGGAATGGATTGCTATTATATGAAAATATTAAACTAATGCTTAATAAATCACTGACAAAGTGTGCAGAAGGAAAGTCAAAATACAGGCAGTAAATTCACCTAGTATCTCACAAGGAAACCATCAGTATAAAAAAATAAACCTAAAAAAAAAAATATCCTGTCGCACAACATATATCACTGTAACACCAGTTCTGTCAAAAATGATACATTTCCCCATGGTAGTTATACATCACCAAAGAATATATGTATTCTAAGAGGAAACATCTCAAAGTAAACACTGACAGATTTCCAAGCTGCCGTCCTACAAATCCAGCTGTTAGTAGATTGCATGATCAGAGACAGCATCATCAGCTGAACTACTTAAACAGTCAAACACATCATTATTCTTTTCCTTCGATCCTCCTTTTAGAGAGTTACAATATATTTGTTCTAATTTCAACTCTTCTTCATTAGGTAACATCCTTTGTGTTGTTCTCATCACAGCTTAAACCTGTCAGCACATGTATTATCCAGATTTAGTGATTCTGTTTACCATTACAAGACAGTAGGTCATCAGCAAAATGGAAACAATACAATAGGAGCAATTTTAGTAGAGTCATAACATATAACAAATGGATGAAGTAAACAAAAATATCTGTTTCAATAAGAATTCTTCATTCCCCAGATGTGCCTTTTTCCTTTACCTATTGTTTGCATCTTAAAAAATTCTGTAAGTAGAACCTTCTTCTTTCCCCAGAGTAGGTCATAATTTATGAATGACAGCTAGTTAAATAAGCTCTTTGGGGTTTCCTTAGCAACAAATCTATTCTAATACTTACTGCAATGAGACCTGACAAATTGATGAAGTTATTTCTGCCCCCCTCAACATTCTAAGTCCACAAGGTCAGTTTGAAGAGCTGCTGTATCTTTTAAGCAACATTCTTCTCTTTGCAGATCACATTTACATATGGTAAGATGATGTTAACAGACATCAGCCCTCCTTGCCTTTCCTGGTAGAATTATCCCTTAAAAACTCAATAACGTAGTGTCTACAATGACAATGAAGTTATTTGGACAAGAGACAAGGACAAAAAAAAGAAAGAAAAACCCCACCCAGCACATTTCATGATCGGTAACCTCTTCCTGCTCATGACTGCCTGTAAGATACACTGAACTTTAAGAGAATTTTATTTTTTTGGAATGGATTAAAGTGAACTCACCACAAGTACTGTAAACTAAGGATTTTTTTGTGGGCTGAAAAAGAGATGCACGATATTAATGAGATCCAGAGTTCCTGTGGTCCATTACCAAGTTATGGTAACATAATAGTTTTCAAAAGCATTTTGCTTTCTCGTTTAAAGGCGTTTTCCTGTGACTGCTGTACTGAGCTTCAAGCATCAGCTACTGTTTACATGTACAATAACTTCACAGAACTGAATCCCTTGGCTAAAACATAACTCTTATTGTATTTTTTCACAAGAGACTATCAAGTATTTTTGGTTTTCCACTTAAAATACAAAGTTAAAGTTGCTTACATGACCTTAATTCATCACCTTTCTATCCTCAGCAGAAAATGCTAGGAACTTTATCTGTAGCCTTCAGTACTAGTATCATAGCAATAGCTGTTTGCAGTTTCAGCATTACAGGCAGATACCATGCTTAGCAGAGAATATGGGAAACTGAGTATCAAGATCAGAAATCACTAATGAAATACAATAGGTTGGGGCTTTCTTAAAAAAAAGCTATCTGAATGATTTCCAGTTGCCTCTTTGTCCACAACAATCTGTAGATACAGCTGTGAAGGTAGCAAAAAGTTATTTAATTGAAAATTTGTCATGTGTTCTTTACTGTCCTCTTCATTTTTTGAACATGAACTTAATTGTCAAAAATGAGAGGGAGAACACTGCTTGCATTGGAGTTTGGAGAAAAAGAGACAATTATTTTTTAACCATCATATGTGAGTAGAAAAAAAAATGCTCCAACACTAACACATTGATATTTGGAACTAAATACTAAAGTGCCAGGTCCTGAATACTATAATTTGCTAACCATTTGTCTTGATGCTTAAACGTCTCCTTCACTAAAGATCAATTCGCTACTTATCCCACCAAGTCTATCAAAGATACTAAATTAAATCCAAGGGTAAGAAATACAGACGATTATTCATACTGTGCCCTTCTATCCTTTAGGTCAGTGGCAGATTTCTCTTGTGCTGGGCCCAGAATCACGAGGTAGAGAAGCTTCTTCCCCTTTGTGTCTCAGCAAAAGGATTCAAAATTTTCCATCTTGAAACTCACGTTGCTGTGGGCTTTTCAAAACTGAAACTCTTTTGCCATGGTAACAGTAGGTGCTCTTCATTAGCCTGATTAAGTCAGTCAAAATCTATGGAATGATTTTAAATAAATTCACTGGGCTTTGGGTCAGCAAAATGTAATTTGAGATGCAGCTCATAGTAGGTAATCCTGCAAAGACTGACTCTTCCTTTACTCTCACTGAGTTCTTGAAGAGTTGAGGACACCAGGTCCTTGATCTCAAGGACTCAGGTCTAAGATCTTTAAAAAGAATATCAGGATTGCTTGAAAGCTTCAGTGGGCTTAGGAGAGGCTGGTCTGAAATCTTTTCCACATGCCATACAAACCCAATTCAACATCCTACATGCTGGGACTTGCTTCTGAAGTATATAGCAACCCTATTCAGGATCTTTAGAATAAGTTATGTCTTTTAGTATCATTCTTTCTAATAAAGCAATTGAAATTTTCTAGTCTGAATTTAAAACCATGGTCCTCACAAATATAAAAGTAAGATAAAAGGGAGGTAAAAATAGAAACATCTGTGGATATTTGAGTTTAGTAACCTAAAATTAACTAAAATTTCACTGTCTTACTTTTCCCTTCTCCAAAAATTATTTCCATCACCCAGACTAGGAACAATACCCTCAAAATCATAAGGAGCACTCTCAGGGAAAGGTATGACTGAGTGCAGCAGAACCAGGTATTTTTCTAAGATACGGACTTGCTGGTTGGTTGCAGTAGATCTGAGCTCACTCTAAGCAACGCAAGCCACCCTGCGGCAAGCCACTCATAATCTACAAGCTGGGTTTATTATCTTGGGTTTAGCCTGGCAGTAATGCAATTACAAGGGGCAGAATGACTGCCTGCAGTCTACTGGAAAGACATATGCTAAATATCCTAAGTTTCAGGAAATATCCTAGATCTTAATAGCTCTGCAGTTAGTGCGGTTGAGGAAACGGGTTCTTAATTTGTCTGGCGCCGGCAGAACTGTTTTGCAGGTTAACTGAGTAGGCAAAAGGTTTTTTTATAGGAAACATGCCCTCCTTCAGAGTTGGATTTAAAACGATACTGAAACAGTTAAACAAAGCAGTCACAAACAAAGCAGGTCTAATATATAAGACCATGATGTTATGACTCTTCCTCATTTTTGCCTGTAGCCAGTGAGACAGGAGAACAGGACCTTCCTTCCGACCACTAGACCCAGGCTGGTTTGATAGCAAAAGTGGAGTCAGCTTTCGTTTGTGGATAAAGAGGTGATGCTAGGATAGCCAGACAGTGGACCATCCAGGTAACTACCAGACACACCAGTTCTGGTTCAGCCCTCCTTGGGGCCACAGGGCAATTTCTGCAGAGCCCCGAGGCTCAGCAGGCCGGGCAGTGCCAGCGCAGCACAGTAAAGAGGTGTGGAGCCTGCTCACACCCATCCCCTTCCTGCAGCACTGAACACGGGATAACACAAGCACAAAGACACACTGCTCCATCCAGGCTCATTATTTACACCTGAGGGCCTCCCTGGGCTGTGCAGTCCAAGAACCAATCCAAAGTGCCTGCCTGCGTTCACACCAGGACAGCAAGTACCCAGCACAGTAGTGGAGTGAGGAGGCAACAGCTTCCCCTGGCTCTAGCGTGCGGTACAGACACAACTACGAAGCCTGGATAGACCCAAGCTGGCTTCCCAGGGAAATTCCACAAATCGGGTCCGTCTTGCATTCCTCCTTTTTGGGAGGACCGTGACGGGGAATCTGCCGAGTGTCAGAATGACCAGCGTAAATCTGTCAAGATTTTTCATCACAGCTCTGCACCTCAGCAAGAAATCCTGCTGCCTCTGCCAGCACAAATCTGCAACCCAGGCGACCCACTGCATGTAACTGCTGCCAGAGCACCAGAGACCGTGAGTCAGGAGGACAGCATTTGATCAGGAGGACAGCATTTGACGCGATATTCTACTTTAGATACAGAGTGCTCTATGACAACACCATTACCGTTAGGTGTTTGGAGATGTGCTTTTAAGTGTTGTGCTCTCAGGTACCTCACATGGCAGGATAAGCAAGGATGTAGGCTGAGGAACAAAACACCAGATTATCCTTTTCTTCGCACTTTACCTGCTCTTGTTACGCTGAAAATAATGTACTTTGGCATCTAATCAGGAATCTAATATCAAATCTTTTTTTCTTTATTTATTTTACAGCTACGATGAATGTGTGGGGCCAGGAGCAACACAAATATATATTCCCACAGATGATCCCCCCCCATATTCTCTTACGGACCCTTGTCAAAGAAATGAAATATCTATAAACATTAACCTGGAAGAGGAAGCAGCGTCTGGGACTGCAGGACAGGCTGCAAATTACGCAGTCAGGCTGCAGGACTTGCAGCAGCCCATTTCATCCATCTCTCTGTCATCTCTCGCTCTGGAGGCTGCTCCCCTGTATGAGACGGTGGTGTGTGAACAGAATATCCCCATCCCACTTATTCCAATGGAAGTACTGAAAAATTCTTCCACTGACTATCAGACCCTTCTGAACCAAATCATGTGAATAAAAGTGGCTCTTTCCTTCAATTCTTCTGAAGAACTTGAACCGACAAAAAACATTGAAATGGAAGAATAAAACCTTTGAAAAGTTTTACATATTTTATATCTTTAAACAGAGATGCAATGGGATTTTATTTTTTACAGTGAATTTTGAAAGTTTACCTAAACTCCCTTCTTTGTGCTTCAAAGCGTTCCATGACATCACACAGCATAAAAGAGCAGCAGTGACAAGCTGTGCATCTGACCTTTTTGAAGCATTTCAAAACATATTGCACTCAGCCACTCTTGTTGTAGATACATGTTATCCAGTCAAGCCTATTTGTTGATTTTATGATAGTTTGCATGTTTTAGAGCAGAAAAAAAAGAAAGAGCATTTTGTTGTCTTTGTAGGTGTCACTAGTACATTTCATTTAGTGTCTTGGCAACAAAGCATTTTTAAGTAAGTCGTCTAAATATGTATTTCAGTAGACAGAGACAGAACACTGCCTGCAAAACTGTCAGTACCGTATAGGAGCAAAAGAAAGAGGAGAATAATATTTTGATAGTCATGTTTTTCCTTTGGTAAGCCTAGCCAGTACCAGGTATTCCTCGAAAGACAAGAGAGCAGCAAGTGCTGGACAGGTGGCAGTGGATGCCCAAAAAATATTGGCTTTACCTAGGGAAGCTGTGCTACAGCCTGGAGCTCCTTGCTCTTAACAGCCCTCGCTGGAGCCAAGGGAAGGGCAGTGTCTGGCACCTCAGAAGATGCTTCCTGTCAATTCCCACGCGTGACTGCATTTTCAGGCACCCCCCAGTCTCTTCAGTGAGGAGCCTGTAGTGTTACTGAGGAGCTTGACCTCTAGTAATCGTGTTAGTGTGATGTAAGTAATAGATGCTGGACTAGACGTGCACAGTAACAGAGAAGTTCACTTTATGCAGAAACCACTTTTATTAGGCACGAGGCTTTTCACTTTAATTTTGCTACCCACAAAACTAGCCTTTGTTCACAGACCTGGACTTCTCACACACTCATACGATAAACGCACACAAACTGGAGATGCCGGCTAGCAGGAATAGCAGAGGCAAATTGCAGATGTGAAAGCTTAATTTCGCATGGTACACAAACACCCCATCTCCACACAAGGACTAAACTACATCTTCAGTCAGTACTAGTTAGCAGAGTTATCAGAGACTCATCTCCACTAAATCTCTTTGCAGTGTTTTCACTGAAAAAACAAAATTTTTTACACTGATAAAATAGGACTTCAGCTTACTACCCCCACTGAAGGCTATGTAAAAATGAGTATAGTAAATATATAACTGTGTTTAAAAGGAAGCATCATCCAAATTATTAAAATTGCACTTAAGATTTTCTGTAAATACTAAATAATTTCCAACTGTAATCATCATTCAACACTCCAAAGATTGACACAATTATAATTAACACTTAGATGGGAAGTAATTATATGGTTCTTACTGCTGTATAAATTACACCATTACTGAGTCATATGCACATGGTGAGATAAGGTAAGTATGCATTTTTTGCGAAGTAGAGAAGAGTAAATATGTATTTTGCTAAAATAACGTAACTATTCTTTTACAGCTCAGCAAGATTTTCACTAGTCTCAGTACACTATATCCAAAACAAAACGAGCCCCCCCACACAATTTTGCACTGCAAAACTGCTGGGAGGCATTGCCAGAATGTAGGTTATATTCCACATTTGTTTTTCTAACAGACAGAACTATCCCTCAGTATAAAGCACTAATGTAAACAGTTTTGTGGTATGCAGAGTGGCCTGTAGTGAGACAAAACTCTACACCATCTATTAGGGACCAGAACTAAAAACTCATACAGAAAGGTACCAGTCAGTTTTATTGGCAGGAAGATAAGAAGTGAAGGAAAGCACAGAGGCTTATTTATGCAGAATAAGTCATGCTTTCATAGTTGTGTCTTCCTGCAGCTCTTGGAGATCTGCCTAGAACAGGGTAAATCACTGGGACCAGACCCTTTTTACCTCAGGCCTCTAGTGGGGAGGTAGAAAGGGAAATCTAATAAACATCAGAAGGCAAATGTGATTTTTTTTCTTTATTTTTTTTTCTCTGAAAGCATGTGTCTCTTTTACATGTAACATGGCAAACCTGAAGGTTCTTCTGAAGACAACCACAGAGGGCTTTTCACATCTGGAAGGCAAGCCTCTACTCTTAACAGATACTCACGCTTTCCATGCATTTTGGGAAATCCTTTCAACCTGCCTGGCTTGTAACCTAACGGCGAGCTTGTAACCTAACAGTGATTTAATACCCTTCCACTAACTTTCTATCTGTGGTTTAAAAAATAAACTAATTTTAAGTAGGCCTCTGATGAAAATGAGAGATTTGTATTTTACCTAGAGATAGAAATGCATTACCAAGATTATAAAAAAATAATCAAAGTCTTTGTTCATTTGCTAAGTTACACACCTTTAGCATTGTGAGCTGGATTGTATGTAGCAGCATTACTTACAAAGAGCTGTCTACTCCCTCTTGTGGTATACTGCTTTATAAAGTCAAGTCATCTAGTTAACACACTACACAGACTTTGCAGTGAGGGACTTGACCAGCAAAATAATCCCAGCTTTTTTGTCATACAGATATGTAAGCCAGCCAAAACATACACTTACATATTGTAGCATTTTTCTAAGTTACCGCTAAGTGCATAGGTTATGTCATTCATTAATAAACAAGTATCTTTAAAAAAAACAAACTGTGAGTTAAAAGTCCAGTATGCTACCTTCAGTGATATCTTACCACAATCACTTGCAAGAATGGCTTATAATTTTCTACTCTTTATAATCTTTTTAAGTAGGTGATATCCAACAAAAAAAAAAACGGGGGCAAAGGCTTATAAATCCAACCCATGTACTTCTGCAACAGACAATTCTAGTAAGGGAGCTTTATAGCTCTAAAGCTGCTCTAACAGCTTCTGCTGCAACTATTGCAACAGTGTTGACATTTCTTGTGATCCTACAATAAGAATAAGTTTTCAAATTTAATATTTAAGATGCTGTATAAATTTCAGCGGAGTTGACAGAGTGCCTCCTGAAGCTCCTCTTAAGAAATTCATATCCTATCAGATTTTATCCTAAATTTTAACACTTGTCCTAAAACAGACTTGACACAGGCCTTTCATTTATTACGTACTAATATCAGAAAGAAAATTGTTTGGACATGTTGCTTCTTGTTATGTGAAAACAATACTGTATTTCTGTAGTCATTTCTCTTGCTTTGATTTTCAGTATGCTGATCTCTACACAAAACTTTTAGTAAAGAACATACATGTATTCGATACAGCTTCTGTTCTTTTTATTGTGTCAGTATTGCTTTGGGACCACTATTCTGTTAATGGGGCAACTAAGTACCTGTTAAGTAAGCAACATAGTACTTCAAGCACTTACACTTGGATTTTACATATGTCTGAGATCACAGCAATAAGCAGCCATAGGAGCAGTCAGGTCTGTCCTGCTCACGGGGACGAGACAGCGTGTGCCCACTCAGGATCAGCACAGCTCGGCAAGACCAGGAAGGGAAGAGCCTGCAGTACTAGTGCAGTGAAAATTGTTACCCTTGAAAGACTCTCAGGCATTTTAAGAATCATCAGAAACCCTCATAAACACATTCATAGGTACCTCTGAAAATTACTAAGGACAGGAGACTGGAAAATGGCAACATACCACCAAGGAAAAAGATGAGAAGACAGGAAACCGCAGGCCAATCTTCCCAGAAATACTCAAACATAATGTTTTAGCACAGCAAAGTGAGTAGCAGTGCATTTCCTGAGTGGACACCACATCAAACTGATCTAACCTAGTCATGGTACAGTCTGACAAATCATTACCCTCCTTAACCTAGAGAGATACTCTCTACATAATTTTATAGCCACAGACTTCTGTGAATTAAAATAATAATCATCATACAAAAGAGTATTCATCAATTGCTCTGTGTAGTTTGAAAGGATGCATCAGGCGGGATCACCTATGTGCTAATGAAAAGACTGACTGTTGCTAGATTTCAGAACATTTAAGAGAGAACGGACCTATTAAACTCAGCAAATTGCATTAAACTAGGAAAGGCAGAGTATATAGAAGAGCAGGACTGGAGTGTGAAGAGAGAGAACAGCCTAGGAAGAACAAGATGCAACTGAGTGACCACAAACACGTTGAAAAATGTAGGCTCAAATTCATAAATGCACAACACAGAGTAGCCTGATACACTGCAGAAGTATGTCTGAAAGATAGAGTGAGACAAATATGGGCTAACTATGAACCCATAATCTCATATTACTAGGAAAAAGGAAGAAAAAAAAGAACAGCAGCAGCCTGAGAATATAAACGACTCTGTTTTTAAAACATTCACAGTAACTCTACTTACTACTGCTCTGTTAGGAAATCGAGTCCAGACTGAGGCTGTACAAGTCAAGGAGGCTGACAAACTTGATTGCCTAGAGAAAAGGAACAAGAAAGTTAAAAGGCCTGGCTATTATTTACTTGGTTTCACATGACAGAGAATAGAAAGCTGTTCTCCATTAAAGTATAGAAATAAGATACGAGAACTGAGGGGAAATGGAGAATTAATATTTTTCACATTCTAGAGAAAGAAAGATTCCACATTACAGGAAACATAAAGGCCAGTTTCAATCCCCTCCTTCTAGTGGAGCTTTCAACGTTCTCTCTTTATCACTGTCTGACAGTGTCTGATGCTGCTTCATGGTCTGGGAATTGGCAGCTTGCTTTTGTCACTTAATATTAGCGGCTCTCCAAACCCTAGATGTTCTGCCAATACCCTCTGGGAAAAGGGATAAAACCACATTAGTGACCCACTGAGAACTACATGATTTCAAACACCATACTGTTGTCACAGCAAAAAGCTTTCAGTGAAAATACTCATCACCGCAATTATATCCAAGCACCTCCAGCTCTAGCTCCACTGAACCGACATGCTACATGAGAAGTGGGAATTGTAGACAGATCAGAAACTAAACCCATGTTTTCTGAGTCCCCAACCACATCTCATGCATTAAAACTT
The DNA here is from genome assembly GCF_000703405.1 of Apaloderma vittatum. Classification (NCBI taxonomy): domain Eukaryota; kingdom Metazoa; phylum Chordata; class Aves; order Trogoniformes; family Trogonidae; genus Apaloderma; species Apaloderma vittatum. The sequence goes on along the minus strand of NW_009709855.1, from coordinate 2,201 downwards.
CTTCTCAACTAGCAAAGTTCATTTCCCTTTTCTTCAGCTCACAGTAATGTACGCGGGAACACTGGCTACTGAACTCATAAGCATATGAAAAAATACACTGCTCAGACTTCAGACAGGCTCACATGTATATATATTCTTACTTCCATTAAAGCAAGAAAAAGCAAAAAGCAGAAAGCTTTCATGTCCAGTAGAGGCACAAACATAGCTTTAAGGAACTTAGAAGTATCCATGGTGATCCATTCACATTTTGGGTCCTTGATTCTGTTATCTGTTCTCCTGTGTCCCCTATCAATATTGTTCCAATAACCCTCCTCTGCCTAAATCACCCCAACTGCAATGAAAAAAGAGAGTCAGGTATACAGCCTGACACAATTCACCAGATACTGACACTGTGTATTTTAAACTCCAGGGAAATAGCAACAGTTTGCATGCACAGCTGGAAGTGGCCATTCCTTTCTACTGAATTCCTCTTCTCTCCTAGTGACTAGGCTTTTGCTTCGCTGTAGTCTTTCAAATAAATAAATAATTCTTGTTGATAAATTCTGTCTTCTGTTACTCTCCAAATGAACTTAATACATTCACAACGGAGAGATTTTTTTTTTAATTTATTTCAAATGACAATGAAGCAGTGAAATAACCCTCTAAAAATTTCGTCACAGCTTTGCTCCTAGAAGGATTTTATATTTCCGCAAGAGATTGAAATCAGTAATAAACAAAATTAATACACCCAGAAAAGAGCAGAACTTCTTTGCAAAACATTTCAAAATCTCATTGAGGAAGACGGAACAAGACAGGAGACCTCATTGCTCAGGAACTGCAATTGCACTTTTGGGTACCCGTGACTCAGGTGAGCGCTCTGCCCTGTTGGCAGGTGATGGGATCAGTACCACACACACATGCCAGGGAAGTAATTAAGCTTCCCTTTAGAGAGCAGGCTTTTAAAGTATTAGAACCTTCAAAATACAGACAATAAATCCCATCCTTGGAGGCTGTACTAGGAAATTAATTCAGAGAATAACGCAGAGATAGCTAGAGAGATGAGACAACTCTATATTTACCGTATTATGCAAATATGCTTTACTGAAAAGTGACATACTCAAAAGCAGCAGCAACGAGGCAAGATTCCCTCTACCATTCTACTTTAACAAAATGCAGCTATTCTATATGTTAGCACGAATTACAATGTTAAAGAATCCAATCTCATCCCCATGGGAGCAGGTGTGCAGAAACATAAAATCCAACTCTCATTTGGGTCAATAAAGTTTTGCATATGGCAAGAAGAGAGCTGAGCTGCCTGCAGGCACCCAGCTAAGAGCACAGCCAAGCTTGTCTGTGTGTGCTGGCACATATGGTAGGGGAGGAAACTCAGACATTGTGGCAGATGGCCTTGTTTTAACATGTGGTGGTAGGATGGGGATTTGTCCCCCTCTTCCCTCTCGGCTACGTCAGCAATTTTTACATAGCAATTACCTATACACAAATTCTACAAAAGGATTTGCTAACATTTCACTTGGAACGATGATCAAAAGCATACGGTGTTGGAAAGTCCTTTTGCCTGGAAAGTCAGAGAGAAAGCCAGTTTGTTTGCAACACCAGACAGCTGCTTTCCTCAAGAGAAGAAATGGGACTGTGGTCAAGTAAGACTAAGATTTCCCTTAATTAGGAGAAGCCGTACATTCCCAGCGGTTAACAGTGAGACAGACAGTCATTTTAAAACCCAACAGTAATGAAGACAATCTATAATAAGATGAGCCATTAAAAAATCATTACGGCAGATTCACACTGGCAGCAACCCAGGTCAGTGGAGACACTGCTGAGGACACCAGCCCAGCTGGTCTGCAACAAACATTAAGGTCCTGAGCGGCTCAGCCAGGACTAATTTATGAAATCACACAGGTGCACAACATCACAGCAGCTACAGCAAGTGACTCTAAAACCCAGATTCCAAAAGTCAAGACTAGCAAAATCATCTGGATCAAAGTCAGGTTTGTTTTCCAGCTGCGGGACCCAACCTGCATTTCAAATCCATTACAGGAAACTTTCTCTGCCACCACAGCCGAGGACACAAGTCTCTTTTTGCCGATTGTTTCCCAAACATGGCCCAGGCACTCAGAGGCAACAAACAATGAAGCCAGCGACAGAACAGGGCCGGCTGTACCTCGCAGGTGGCCTCCTTACCGTCAGGGCAGCGTTCCCGCCCA
>NW_009709854.1:0-6623 GCF_000703405.1 Apaloderma vittatum | reverse complement strand
GGTGGGAGGTTCTAACCTGAAGATAGAAATCCGTAGTAGAGTTACAAGGTGTATGAAGTGGATATTAAGACTAACCTGAGGTGGCCAGCTTGGGCAGCAAGAGGAAGAATTTTCTGGAAGATGAATGTGGCAGCTGCAAAGCAACCTGTAATTTTTTGGGGAGGTTTGTTTATGTATTTGAGATAAGCATCTCGGAAAATTTACTCTATGGACACACCCAAAAACCTGTGGAGAGCTTGCTAGAATGTACTGTGCAAAGTGTTGTCTTAACTTGGATATCATAATAAAAAAAACAAAAGTAAGAATTTTTAACATTAAGTAATTAGTAATCCAGGTGCAATATGAAGTTGCATGGAGCACCAGGTGAGTTTGTAAAAATCGTCCTCTTGCAGGACTAAAACTTATTTCATTAGGACTTCTGTTAATGCCCAGACTTTTAGGTGATAATACCCTTTAAGAAAGTGTTTCATGAGGGTACTAATTCTAGTGTGGGTTGCGTTTGAGGAACTGACACTGCTTAGTCTCTGTAGAGAAATGAAACTAGCTTTCCAAGGAGAGGAGTTTGAAAATAGCTTGGGTCCTTTGTTGTCTTACCGAACTACTCTGGATTTTGTTCCTGCTTTTTTGGATAACTTAAATGTCCTCTCTATCTCCAGTATATAGCTATTGATATATTGTAATGTTCTTAAAATACGTACTTTTGTTCTTCTTTGAGAGATACTCTTAATGCATTTCTTCATTCTTCAAAGCCAGGATAATTTTCAAGGGTGGATGACAGAACCAGCCAGACTTTCTGCAGGTGCAGAACAGACACAGAAAGAGAAGGTCACCACACAGTTGATGAAGCATGAAAAGGAAGTTGGTGTTCCTTCTAATGAACTTGGCTCAGCAAGCACAGCTGCCGACCAGAAAGAGCAGGCTACATCAGAAGTAAAAGACTATGTACACAGAGGTACTGAGAGACCTGTGAAAAGAGATATGATTGAACCACTTGTGACAGATCAGGATGCATCTAGGAACTGTGAGCTGTATCTGCCGGAGTCTAGTAACTGTTCAGCAATGGTATCATCTGAGGACAGGTGAGGTTTTGTGTTTTTTTTTTTTTTAAATACGTAAACAGCTTTTCTGTAGAAAGGGAGGGGTATTTTCAGTTTGTGAAAGTGAATTTCTTCGCAAAATTTCCTTTATGTTAGTGTCTTAGTGAAATAGGTCTAAATGTCAAATCTTAAACTTTGAAGGCCGCCTTTAGCCTTTAGATAAATTGCCTGGTTGTGTAGTTTTAGTGGTCTTCTTTCCTAATTTAAAGGAATAACTGACATTAAGTTCTTAAAGGTAGGATGCAGAGTATGGGAAACTATAAATTGAAGGCAAATAGTCTGGTAGCTTGGTTTTAACCTTGTGAACGCTCTTGAGGTGCAGCGATGACAATCATGGAAGGCTTTTTTTAATCATAACACTTCAGATTTTTGTGTGATGTTGGATTTTTTTTTTTGTAAACCTGCTATAGGTTGAAGTAAAAATTCAGTTGTGTAATTCAGATTTGACAGTAGAAGCCTTTACAAGAATATTTGTTATTGGGAGGAAAAAATGAATATGAAACATTTTTTTTTAAAAAAAGTGTTCTAAACTTCTGAAAAAAATTAATACACATTACGAATGGCTATGTCATTGAAGAATACATTAATAAAGTAAGACCAGAAGGTGATTTCTAATTAATTGTTTTTGTATAGATAGCCAGTGAAATAATTTGCCCAACATCCAAAATCTACAATAAGTGCTTACTTAGTGAAAAAGTCACTAACAATGAGTACATGTTTCCAAGGATGCTTTAAAAATCTTATTTCATGCTTAAATTACTCTGTAATTTAAACACAATCTAATATGCGAATGGGATTTTAAAAATATCGATGCATATTTATGCACATTCATGTAATTATCTATGGAATGTATTTCATATGTTATTTTTTTAAATTAGCTGCTGCTTGGCATACTAATTCTGTTTGATCTAATATGCCTTTACATGAACTATTAATAGCAGTGAGTTTAAGCTGTCATAAATTAAATATCCCTTCATGATAATAAATGGAACACTTTAAGTATTATTTTTGCTTTTGTATGGTATCTTAAATACTAGGAATTCTAGTCCTGCAAATCTGTTAATATAAAACTATTTCTATGTTTGCACGTAGTCCCTCCCTTTCTCTCCAGCTTAGTTTTGCTTGCTGTCATCCTAACTTTTTGGTTTTTATTTTTTGGGGTGATATGTAGGGTTTTGCTGTTGATCGTTTTTAAAATGCGAAGCCTAGATTACTCTTAAGTGAAATCTGACGTTATGTTGGGTTTTTTTATTTGGGTTTTTTTTTACCCTTAGTATCTTTGGTACACCAGAATATGATTTACTACTTCAATAATTTAAGTATTGACACACAATACTACGCTCTTTTTTCCTTTGTGTATGTGTTTTTACTTATTTATTCTTTTTCGTCTCTTATTTTCACTCTGTTGTCAAATGTTTATGTGAAGATTAATGGGGAAGGACTTGGCTTGGCCACATTCTCGTTTCCTCAGATTTGCTTAACAGTGACTATGCTAGAACAAAGTTAAGATACACTTTAAATTCCAAAATGAGACTGCCTGTACAGATGGACTGAACCTCTTGGCTATGTTGGTTTAAAAACATCTCAGTTAAATTGCCGTACTTCGTTTACACTGGATGTTAATCTGTCATTGTCTGGGTCTGTTCGTTCTATTTTGTCAAATCCCAGGAAGATGATAGGGTAATATCTGCAGAAGGAACACAAGTTGTGCTGCTTAATCTAAGCCAAACTTCTTTTTTGCACAGCCTCTCTAGTTTCCTAAGTTGAGCACTTTTTCTCTTTTGTGTGTAACAACCTGAATGTATGCAAAGATATATCCCAAAGTAGGGGTTCCCCCTGCCCCACCGGGGGAGGGAGGTTGTTTGTTTGTGCTTGGAGTGGGAGGATGTTGCTTTACTTAATTTTACTTAGCTAATAGATAAGCTAGGCTGGAAATTGCTGCTATCAGATACCCAGTTGTTTTTTTCATTGTGTTTTCAAGGTTATTGGGTATTCTTGAACCTCTTCATAAACCTTAATGGACCTTAGTCTCTGCTGAGAAATAAGATCATGCATGGAAATTTGTCTGGTGCCAAACTGTAACAGGGATAAGGACTTGGCAGAAGTGTTCTGTGTTTTCTTAGTTGCGTGTTTAGGTTATGGTATTCATATAATTGGCAAATAATGCATTTTTGATGTATCTTTTGCAAATTTATCCTGTAAAATTTCCCAATATAAAGATAATTTAATACTCTCTAGCCTCCATACAACCAGCAGAAGAGAAATTCAGGCAGTGTTTCATTATAAATGTAGGTGTCATAGATAAGAAAGGGAAGAAGTTGAGAGGTTTCTAAACATTTTTTGAGAACTCTTGGTTTTGTGAAAATGTGTGACATGAAAAGCAAATGGAGCTGAAAAAATACTTGAGAGACTTAAGTACTTGACTATGAGATTTGTGCTGTTACATGAAGTATGTGTTGGTTTTTACTGCAGTGAGGAGGACATGTATCGTGATGCAGAAGAAATAGAGAGAGAGAAAATACTGCTTTGTGAGAAGAGCTCTTCAGGTACATTCAAACTTCAGCATTTTAAATACAGTTTCACAAGTCACTGGGGAACTTAATTTGTGATTGACACCCTCGTGTCCAAGGGCTTTTGTGCACAGGTGTCCCTGTGTGCAGTGGAAGCTACTTATGATTTGAGTACATGAGAATGTGAAACCTTTTGGAAAACAGTCATATAACCTACGTTATGTGTGACCAATTTATTGTCATTGTAGCAGCATCTGCTGCTGGGACCCCTTGATAACCTTAGCGCTGTCTGTTTTGGAATGAAGGCTGTTGGAATTTCAAGAGAAGACTGTATTCTCTAATCTCTGTTTCTGTTTTGTTCAGAAAGATTTGTTGTCTTTCTCCCTTACATTCTGACTGCTGAAAGAAGAGAAACTTTTGTTAAATATTTTTCCAATTGCTCAGAAAACTAGTACTTTACTGATTTCTGTTCTTTGCCAGTTAATACTGTCCGGAAGAGAGGAACAGAGTGTTCTCTGTTTTCTTGGACTACGTAATTATTTTTGTTACCTGATAACCTAAGAATAAACTAGTTTTCTCCCCCTTAAATAGTAATAAATTACTTAGTAGCTATAGGCTGTTCTACCAGTCACCTTTGGCACCAATGCTGTTTTAGCGCAATAGAGTGTATTTAGAAATTCAGTGCTTTTTCTGTCCTGCTCTGTTTCACAGTTCTTGGTATAATGTTCCATATCCTGTTTTAACAGAACACAACAGACTAAGTGTTGCACCTGAAATAGACGTCATGGAGTATTGCAGAAAAGAATGGAGAGGTAATACACCAGTAGCAAAAAGGATGAGAAAGGTATCAGTTATCTTTTGATTGGATTTTGGGTTTTTTGTTTTGTTTTGTTTTCATTGTATGTTTAGTAGGTGATTTCCTATGGGAACGATCTTTAAAAGAGGAAACGTAATAGCAGTGTCTTTCAGTGTCTAGTCTGAGAAGTGTATGACAGCTGGAAGACAAGTTTTGTTCATATTCATTCAAAATGTGGGGGTTTTATTAAGGCTACTTGTTGATAGTGTAGGGTTTTTCATTACTGTTTTCAGTTGAAGTTTTAATTTTTTTTTTTTTACTGTAAAATGGTGATTTTTTTGGGCTGAGGAAATGGCAGACCAGATAACCAAAGTTTTTGTCAGAAGGCAAGTAACCGAAGTTCGTGAATTACATGATTTTTAAGATGGAAAACTTTAATGAATAAGCTAAAGGGTTTCTTTAACTTTCCAGAATTTTAATTTTTTTTTAGGTTTTTTGACTAGATTTTTTTATACTAATCTCGAGCTAGACTGGTAGAAAATAAAGCAGAAGTTAGGGGGTTTATGTTGTTCTGCTTTTTCAACACAATTTGAAAATTTCGTGGTATGTATAAGTGAGCTTAATAAATACTTTCTGTAAATCGAAAGATCCAGTGCGACCTTCAAGAGATTAGTAAGAGAAATACAGATGCGCAGGGCATTGGCTGCTCCTGGGTTAGCTGAAGAGACAGACTGAGCTTCAGAAGTTGAGCTTCAACGTTGCTGCTTTTGGTAAAAGTGCATGTGTGGGAACAGCAGGGAGCAAACAGATATGCTGAGGCATGTGTCAAGAGATTTCGGTGTAAACACAATTTTTCCCTGAGGCAAAAACAAACTACATGTGACACATATTGGGTAAATGGGATAAACTATTGCTGAAATTTTTTGTAAGCTTGATATAGTTTTAGATTTATAGTTTGGTTTTTTTTTTTTAAACTCAAGCAGGTTAGCTACCCACATCTCAATAATATTTCTGTACTGTCATCAAATAAATGCCATAACCATTTACCTGCTTAGTTTTCTTTTGGTTTCTTGTTTGTTATTCAGCAGATTTAAGGAAGATTTTTTTTCCACAGCATAATCTGTGACAAAAGCATTTGGACTTCCAAAATGAGTAGTGGATCAAACCCTTTTTTAAAAATGTCATTAGCATTTGGATGGTAATATACTAGTGTCTTTCTATGATAGCAGTGCGTAACCTGAAAATGTTTTATTAATGCTTTCATGTTTGGATCTTTTGTTTTTCTAGGGATATGAAGCAGTTGCTCAGAAGTTTGCATCTATAAGGAGAGTACGAGGTGACAACTATTGTGCTCTCAGAGCAACTCTTTTCCAGGCACTAAGCCAAGCTACCCAGTTACCAAGCTGGCTGCAGAGTGAGAATTTTGCTGTGGTATGTGCCAAACTCTGATCTTCTGACCGTGGAAGAATGTTGGTTCTAGTGTATATGTTAATTTTATGATCTCGTGTCTCTGTTAAGCTATATATGCACGCTTCTCAATATCCCTTGAATTGAGAAGTGATAGTGTTCAATTTAGTCGCATGTTTACAATGATTCTTTCAACTTGGAATCAAGTCCAGATCACCTTAGTTTCCAGTTTGTAATGTATAAATTTTATGATAATGCTGACCGTAATGTAACGTACCTGCTTTCATCTTGCCCTCTCTATTTCTGTTTACTGCATATAATGTGTCAGTAGGAGATTTCCACCAAGATAGCTGGTAATAGCAAAAAAAATAGACAACTTCTAAACACATTTGGAAAAAACCAAACTGACAAAATTATCATACGTATTCTTGCATGCCATATATAGTTTCTCTGCAAAGTGGAGTAATAAATTGGGTGCCGCAGTATTTTCAGAGTGTGTGTATTACCTGCGTCCTGATTGTTATTCAGAATAGGTGTAAGAGCAACTCCAACGTGATATGAAGAACAGTTCTTGTGGACTTCACTGACAGATAAGCAAAGCAGGGTGCCTTACTAAGAGTAGAAGAAAAATATTTTGGAAATTGTCTTGTGTCAACAAAGTCCATTTGGTGACACCAGTAAACACTGAAGCACGAAGAAGCTGCATAGACAGAAGTGGCCCACTTCGAGGGAGTCAGGTTCCAGTTGTCCTGGTTGCTGCAGGAAATGCAAATGATGGATGTCTGCTGCCAGGCCAGCAGTTCAGGGAGAATC
>NW_009709853.1:0-1317 GCF_000703405.1 Apaloderma vittatum | reverse complement strand
TCCATGACTCCTGCAGTAACTCTTCAGGAGATTATTAAATTGTCTGTACCATATTCTTCCAACCATTGCTAGGGAACAATTTAAATTGCTCTGTCTTGAATTTTAGTCTCAAATATTTTGGCAAATACAGATAGATGGACAAATCTGTAATGTAGCATGGCTTGTTTTGTAATGGAAAGTTTCACTAAGTAATTTTCATTGACTTGAAATTTTAGTATTACATTAATATACTCCAAAATGTCAGTCATTTCATACTCACATCAAAGGTTTTCATCTGTTTTGCGTTTATCAAATGATCTTTACTAAAAAGATCATAGCCTTTGTTATTTTAAGACCTCTCTGCCCACAAGAAGTTCTCCTGCACTGCCCTTCTGCTTGGCCTTAGGGGATTTAGGAGTGAAGAGTCAGTATTTATCCTCTACCTCAGTAGAAACAACTTGCTCTCCTGCTTCTGTGACTTACTCCAGGTGCAGCCTCAGCCTGTACCAGCAGACAAGACTTGCACTGACCCATTTTAGGAGCTATGAAAAAGGAACAAAAAATAAGACTAGGGCAGAGGGATGGAAAGTGGTTACAACAGAGCTGCCAAGCTGACTCCTATGCCCAGCTCCCTCTGCCCACCTGTCCCAGCTGGAGAGCTCTTTTCCCCAGCTCCGCACAGCATGAACAGGATGAAATTTTGAATGACAGCTCTTTATTTCCTTGTCTTTAGAGTCTGCATTAATGAAATATGCAGATTAGCAAACCAAAGTTAATTATTTTTTGACATAAACTACAGGAGATGAATCACTGATGATTAAAGCAAATTTAAAGCCTCTCTTTTCATGGCTTATATAAAACAAAGAGGAAAGCAGGAGCCTCACACAGCTCTGGTGGTGCCTGTAATACCCCCGAAAAAGCAGGGGTAGGTGTTTCCACAAGTATGCTTCACAGTCACCAAAATCATTTGCATCTTCCACAAGAGAAGGTTTCCAAAACAACTAAGAAGTTTGCCCTGTGTGGGCAAAGTGCCTGGAGAAGCTAATATTTGCCATAATGGACAGGAATCCACTTGCTCGGATTTCATCTACCTGAAGGTTAGATACTGCATTCACCCGGGTTCTTGGTACAGTCCCTCAAAAGAAATATGCAACTAATCTGACCTGTCTAGATACTTGGGTTTGATATTAAATGAACAGTTTTCCCTCTTTCTTAACTGCAAAGACAGCCTAAGATCCCCTCATCATCTATGTACTCTTTGACATGGAAGTCAAGCAGACAACTCCCGCGCTAGCTGCTTCTTTTTGCTGCATTTGCCCCCTGGGCTTTTGTAATCAG
>NW_009709852.1:18378-24411 GCF_000703405.1 Apaloderma vittatum | reverse complement strand
CCCTCCCGGCGCCGGGGCGCGGTGGGGACGGCAGCGGGACGGAGGAGGCTGCTTTATCCAGCGCATCTGCTGCTCGAGAGCGATATGGAAAGCTCCAAGGCTCATTAATGTGGCATACAGATAAACAATTTTCGGATCGTTCTCTGATCGTGATGGATGATTCGGTCGTAACAAGCGTATTATCCTTGCTTAATGAATGGAACATGCCGTTTCTTCCTAGCCATTGTCAGTCTTTGATCCAGTACAATTAGCAGAAGTTCTCATTTAATTACCTAGCATAATAGGACCTGAAATGCTGAAATTCAATCTTTCATATAACTACTGCTTTCAACAGTCCCCTAGGCTAATGAGGATATGTTCCAACCTAATGCATATTATTTATAAAGAAAACGTTGCAAAACAAATAGAGTCTTACAGGAGTATAATGCTTCAAACTGCTTTAGGAGCTGTTTGATTACTGTGGCCAATAACTGTTGTAAATTGGTGAAGATGCAATTAAATAGTCCTAGTTAAAAATTCATAATCATCTAGTGAGGAGTATGAACATTTAGATGTTATTCTGCCTGTGTTTTTCCTCCAACCACATGAAGGAAACTTCCAACAAATAGAGTTGTAATGACATTTTAGATGCAGCTCTCTTTTTGATAATAAGAATGCTGGCTCTTGCCTGTCTTAGGATAGATAAAAAAAGAAAAAACCCACACTACTGCATACCCCACAGAGCTAGGGAAATAGTAAAAAAGATTTTAGGCATCTAATGGATTAAGATAGCCATCTAAACAGATTTTGAGGAGCATATACTCATGCTGCAGAAACTGTTTCAGCCTCTTGGCACTTCTGAAGATCCTACAAACTTTCTTCTATATTTTGATTTGTCTATTTACTTTCAGAAACTTTCTCTAAGTGCCTAAGTCATATGATAAAATGAAACATTTGTCAAGCTAAGGAATACCTATGACTGTCTCCAGAAAATGAAAAGCTTTCAAAAATCACTTCAGTATGCAGTGTTCACTGTTCAGCCTTTTAAGTGTACATTAATTAGTAGGCATGAAACAAGCTACAAAGTTCTGCCAGGGCATTCCAGTTCTCTGCAGAAACACTGAACTCGCTGTAGATGTGACTCCTGTGTTAGATGGCCTCCAGAGATCTCTTTAAATCTCAACTACTCTATGATCCTCTGTCACTATTCGTGTGGACCTGAAAATCACCAAGTTACTTTATGAGAAGAAGAAGAAAAAGAAAAGAGTGATCACTGTCCTTGCTGAGCTCTCAGTAAATATACCTCCAGACTCATTTCCATGAAGATCCCTGCAGAAATAAAAGTAACCTACATTTATTAATTTACAAATGTCAGCCAATCCCACAGAAATCACTGCATCAAGGGAAGGAGGCTAAAGTGAGAGAAGAACTTACCCGAGAAGCTTTAGAGAAGCAGATTGTTGGATCAATGGACTACAGTCAGCCTGGAACATTTCTTGCCAAAACCACCATCACTGTCACTGTAATGAGAATTTCAAATTTTTTTAAAAAGGCAATATGACTGTACAGATGAGCCACAGACTATTTATTATGTTCCCATTAAATATTTGTGGTCTGAGACCACAGTTCAGCAGCCTCTGACACCCACAGAGTTAGGACGTACAGTTCATAACACCCTCACTAGATCAATAGGAACTCGCAAGGGAGCATGTAAGTCTGTCTGCACTTCCCTTCTTAGCAGCAGATACATCAGACTTTGTGGTTATGAAAAGCAATTCAGTTTCCTGGAGTGATGTGTTTTATTTACGTTGAGCAAATCAAGGCAGAAAGCTCTCTACGTAAGTCTTCTGTCAGTGCTCACTGCTTTTTTGAACATCTGTGCCAATACGAGTTAGTAGAAAAGAAATTTTAAGGTGCTCAAAGAGGAATAGATTGAACTTCTAGCTCTCTGGCTAATCTTTGATGCGCTAGGCTGCATCCATTCAGCAAATCCGGAGAGTTGTAATAGATAGTTTAGTGCCCATGTGTGAGGCAGACATACTTGTTTAACCCTTTTAGTAAATCACAGTATCAGAACAAGAGTGTTGTCTGAAGTACCAGGATGGAAATCTGGTGTTTTAGGCTGAGAATTGTCTTTCCATTGAACTATGGTTCACACATTTAATACCAGAAATATATTGTGCATGAAGTAATTTTTGTCTGTTAACCCAAAAAGCAGCTTTATAAGACTCCTGTATAAGCATTTTCAAGCTTCCTCAACTTTACTGTCTGCTCAGAAATCTAGACTTAAATCTGACATCATGATTTATATGTCAGGAGTGTTGTTCTCCTGCCCCTCCTGCCCCTCCATTCGTGAAGCAGGAATTGTCCATATTTCCATAACTGCTTTCAAACATGTATTAACATAAATTAAAACTTCTCAACGAGACAACGTTACATTTTGCTTACATTGCATCAGAAGTAGCTACAGGGTAAGAACAGTTGACAGTTAAATTATAGTTTGCAATAGAGATGATTAAACGGTATAAATAATGAACAACAGTGTACAGGTAAATCAAGAATTTAATTCTTTTTTAAATTAATGCAAGGCCAAAGAGATATTCAATACAAGAGAGCAAGAGAGCAATTTTAAAATTACCCTTATGAAGAGGGGCGAGGTCTGTGGAGCTCCTTACCACAGACACTATTGGGGGAAGAGATTAGTAGTTTTTAAAAATACAGGGGATTTATACTGACAACATCTGAAGTTACAACAGTAGCATTTTCAAAACTTTTAAAAGCCATCATCCGAGTATTGGCCACCTTTCAAACAAATCAATTAAGTAACTCTATTTTTGAGGAAATTATCTTGTAACAACATACAATATTGTAACAATTGTAACAATATACAGCTAACTGACTGATACACTAACGTAAGTTAGTGTATCAGTAGAACTTCTTTGCCAATGACTTCCTAGGTTTATAATAACTGAAAAAATATTTTATTAAAAATAACAAAAAAAAGGCAAGGCTTTTAATAGCTAATTTCATTTGTAAATCTAGCATTTAATGAATCAGTAGTCAACTGCATTAGTCTGAATCCCTTGCTGCAGCTACTTCTAATAGTTGGATGTGCCAGAGCTTATGCTTTTCTTTCCTAATTCTATGATGAGGCTTCATTTAAAACTGCATATGGCAGCATACTAGAATACTTTGATTTTATTGTCAATATAATAGAAATATTTTTATTATGAAAAGTTTTATTATTTTTATTATATGTTTTGTAGCATACATAATAATATTTTTATAGATGATTGTATAATATTTTAGTATTAAATCATTTTATTGTATTGGCATTATATTGTATTGTATTTATTATTAAATCATTGTATTGTATTGGCACCTATAGGTTGACATATCATGTTTGTCCCAGATGGAGTACAAAACTCTATTCAGTAAGTCTTGGACACACAAGCTTGCAATCAGAGGCATAGGAATTGGACTTCTCTTTAATTTTCCCTAACAAGGCATGCATTGTGCTTTCAAACCACTCAACTTTCAAATACCAACTGCATTTTCTTGTCAAAACACGGTAACTTTCACCCAGAGAAAGCAAAGTCAATTGCACACTCGTAACCGGTCTATAAATAACATGCCCATATCTTTTGTACAAGACTTTCCTCTCTGTTCTGTGAGTTATTTTTGCTTGGCAGAAGAGACAGTAGAAGCTTTTGATATCCCTTTCTTTCTCCTCAGAAGGTAGCAGTCTGAACCTTGTCCTCCAAAACATCTATAAAATCCACTTCCTGGCTTAAACAGACAATATCAGGTCTGAAGTGGTCACCATCTTCTAGAATATCAGTCAGCAGACGTTTGATGCTTAATCCACAAAAAGTTACAGTGTTCTTTCTTTCTGACTAATGACAGTGATTTGACATCATATACTGCTGAGTGTCCTCTGTTCACTTCTTGGATGAGCAAACCAATCCAGACATTGATCATGTTGGTTTATTGCTTTGTCCACTATTCTTACCTACGAACGTTCTGTTAATTTGAAAGGTTTGATTAAAAAAAAGCTTGAAAAATATTTCAGCATCTAGGTTCCATTTGGGTACCTAATTAAAAGAACTTGGACTTTAGTTTCTCTGTAAAACAGTTCTCTACACTACAGGAAATAATAGCTTTTCATTATCCTATCAGATACTGCAGAGATTCTGTTGTGAAGCCTGCAGATACTGCAGCAGTTAGGGCTAGTTATAAATTTCAGATGAAGGAACAGTGGGAAGAGAGCATGATTACCTTTATTCTTCTTCCAGTTTCATTTCTCAGCCTTAGCAATTGTCAACACTAGAGAGAGCAATTTCAGAATTCTGCACATGTTATTCCAAGACCACAATTTGTTCATGTTATGAAATAAGAGTTTTATTTAATGCAGATTAAATCTGATGTGCTAGGAATACCAGAATTGTGTTTCAGTGAACAAATTGAATGCATTTGATATTAACAGAAGAGAAAAAAATCCACTGCTTAAGCCATCAGTATTTAGTCTGAGCATTTAGATAGCTGCTTAATATAAATAACACCAATCCCATAAAACTGCCATATGAGAGAAAGGAAATTTTATTTGGTTTAATTTATGATAGTGAAAAGTGCCTATACCTTTTATGATATTCTGACTGAGGCTAATATTACCTGCAGTACCTTATTAAGAAACTTAATGGCAATTCAAAGTGAGAAGCTATTCAGACTCAATGGTAGTTAAGTACTTCCTTCTAGGTCAGACTTTTAATTGGCTCTAACTGTAGAAAAAAAGGACAGAGGAGTATAAAGAGAGAGGAGGAATTTTGGTGCATTGATTCAGTGACCAGACAGAGCAATATTTTGAAGTGGAGAAGAAAAAACACAGGTTTACACTGGAGAGTATAGTAAGAGGTGAGATATCTGAAGGGAAACAAGTTTCTCAGCTGTATGGAAGCTGTATGAGTAAAGGGAAGACTAGTTAAGTCTTCAGTGACCAATGTTGCTTCATAGCAGGAGGATTATGGCAATCATCTGCATTTCAGACCTATAGAATTACTGTATCATTTAAGGCAAAGGATGCTTACTCAAAGCATATTTTTAACTTGTCTGGTTTTTAATGTGCACAGTATTAAGCTCTTCCTCTGTGCAATCCTGGCACACGCTGAAGCTGCTGAACACGACTGGCTCTAACCAGAGCAACTGCCTAGAGCCACAAAGCAGGCAACTGCCTTTAGGCACGCATTGCTTGTTGATGGAGGTGCAGCAAAAGCCCCCAGCCTGGCCACCTGCCTTGGTTCTGTAGCTGTTGCTGCAGCAGCAGGGAAGCTCAGACTGTGTGAGTGGTGGGAACTTGTCCCAGGAAAGAGGGAAGCTCACGGGAGCAGCAACAGCAGCAAAAAAAAGCTGATAAAGAAAACACAAATACTTTTTTGCTTGGCTGACAAATTAAGTCAGTTCAGTGAAGATTCCAAAAAAGCACTGTAGCCAGTGCAAGGGAGACACAGCTCTGAGCAGGCAAATGACAAGGCAGAAACAGAGAAGAAGGGAAGAAGAAACAAGTCTGGCCCTTTCAGGCACAGCAAGTTGTTAGGCTGCCTTAGCAATACTGTGGAACTGTACCCCAGAGCACAAGGAAGAGTCAAAAGAGTCCTTTCTGCAACTATTATAATGGACTAATATAACTGTTGGCAGCAGTATATCATCAGTTCTCAAATACAGAAGGAAAGCAAATTGATTAGGATATTAATTGTCGAATTTTTTCATAATTCCTGTTCTTTTTCTAATTTCAGAGTTAAGTGCTAGAAATGTTTTCATCTATCCTAATTGGATTCAGAACAGTAGCTGAAACGAGAGAAGTTTCCTCTTAGGAGGGATATTTTTACTGTGCGTTCCAGGTGCCTGTTCATTTCTCTTTTGATCATGTGAATGTTTTACTTCAACTTTCATAAACAAACATTTGCCTTAGATAATATAAAGAAGCCTTCGAGTATTATGAAAGCACATTTCAGCACTACAGAGCACTATGAATGGTCACATTTACAAGGTCAAGCATTC
>NW_009709852.1:437-18348 GCF_000703405.1 Apaloderma vittatum | reverse complement strand
CATCCCTGCCAAAAGACCAAAGAGACATATATTGTTTAAACAGAGAAACAAAGGGTGAAAGGGCTCAGGCCATTGAAAAGGCTATTGTCTCTCTTTCAAGGGACTGCGGAGTTTAGTTTATGAAACAGAAATCAGATCAGACCGAGATCCAGCCAGATGGCTTTGCCACCTGACAAGGTTAGGCGATCTGCCTGACCTTGTTAGGAACCCAGAGAGAGTGGTAAGTAATGCCCGCTTGCCACTTGCTCCTAAAAAGGCTTTTAAACAATAGGGAAAACCTAACGTGTCAATTATGCAGCTTACAACACTAGAGCTAATAGGAGGATAATTCTACTGACCTGCTATGTTTATTCCATTATTACCATGACTCGCACAGCAGAGGGCCCTGTGGTACAGCTGCAGATAAAGAATGTTTTTTTATAAAACTCCATTCATTTTCTGGTGCCGAGACAGTTGTTTTAAGCAACTGGAGGCTTATGCAGTTGTTTTCTATCATGTCGGAAACACTAGCCATTAGTAAAATGATGAGCAAATGCAGTTTTATTATATTAAAATTCATTACTCTGTTGAACAAATAATATTTTCTGGCTGAAGGAATTCAGAGTAGGAGCAGCTTCTCTAGTCATTCATGTAATCGTTAGCACCCATACAGAATATACATAATGTGTTACAAAATCAGAATAGTGATATTATTCCACTTTACCCCATAGTATAAAAAGATACAAAAAGGATAGGGTTTTTTAAGTAACACAGTAACAAATCAAAGGTGGGCTGGAACAGCTAGCAAAATACTTTTACAAAAAGTGTGCAAACATGTGAACTAAATTATCAAACCTGGTATCTGAAATGCCTTCTGACTTGTGTCATGAGACTGGAATTTTACAAAGCTTATGGCTACCAGAGAGGTTACAAAATATTCTTTCATGTATTACTGAAAAAATACAGAGAGACTAAAATGGTCCAAATCTGAGGTTTCAAAGTTGTTTTGGAACACTGATTATCAAAGTTTCCATGCTATGATCCTCATGTCACAACCAAATGATGGTCAAGGACCATTTTTGTTCAGCCACGCAGAGCTGTTTTGGTCATGTGAGCCTTTGCTGTAACCTCTGAGGTGAAAGACTGTGAGTTTAGCAAGTTAGAAGGTAAAGGACTCAAAAAGGGGCAGAAGGGAGCCATAAGTAGATGTTCCAAATGCCTGAACTTGGAGTAAAAGCGTGTACTCCAGGCCAGTGGAATTCCTGTTCAGACCACAAGCACAGATGAGTCTCTAATGCAGACATTATTTATAGTTCTTCAAGATTTAGCTTAAAAAATTTACTTGCAGTTGTTGTGTGCTGTTTTTATGGAGAAGGGAAAGGAAAAAGGAGATATGAGAAAAGGAGCTAAATGAAAAGAGTTAATGCTCCTCCTACCTACCTCCTAACACTTTAGGCTTACTGTTACCTGGACTTAGAGGTTCTTCGTGTATTTTAACCTGAGCACTTGGAAAATGACCTCACCCTATCCCAGTTAACTCTTGATACATGCAGGTCTAGTGTGTAGAGTTCTGATAGCCAGTTCCTCCTTAATGAATGAACATTATTAATCTGTAATTCTTTTTCTCCCTTGAAATTTCTTTTTTTGTTGTTGGACAGCAAGAAGTTTTTCTTTTGGATTTCTTTTCCAGATCTTCCTTTCCAGCTATAGATACTACCACATTCCAGATTTCTTGTTTGTGTTAGCATCTAAGTTTACAGTTTCTCTCCTAACTAACACTCAACACCCTGGTGTATGTTCACTGCATGTAATGACATCCACAGGCTTAGCTCTAGTGTCTTTAGTGTTACCATACTGTCATCCACGTGAATTTGTACTAAAGAACCACAGAAAACTTCCATATGCATTGGACAACAGAAAAAAAAAAAAAAAGTGTGACATTGGTAAATACTGACACGGTCTTGCATCCTAATAAAGTTTGTAAATGTGCATAAAGAAAGACTATAACCCAAAGTCAACAAGGACAAATACATTACATTGTGTCCAAGGACCTCTTGCACACAGGATATGCCAAACAATCTGAAAATACTGGTGCTGATATTCTGCTACTCTTAAAGATGCTGGTTTGGGATCTAAGAAAGTGAGATTACTCGTAGGTTCTATGTTGTGCGAGAAGGTATGGTAGAAATGTTATTAAATTTCACTAACATCTCTTATTTTCTTGTACTACAATTAATGGTCCTGGTCAAGAATGAAGTCCCACTTTAGCTGGCAGTTGGCAAATTGAATTTACAGCCTAATTAAAAAATTATAAAAGTAGAGAAGAAACAGAGAAGTTCTGTACCTTCTGCAAGGTCACATAGTATGTCTGATGAAACTGGTGAGAAACCTGATCCTGTTCCTAAGTGCAAAGATGCAGCCAAAATCCTGACTTGTCTCTTGGAGCTAAGATGAATGGAAATCTGAAAATATGTAGCCTTGTTCTTGGGGAATGTGAGATTATGATTATTTACTAGTTTTGGACTGGAAATGGCTTCTTGTATATGCTGTTTTCTTCACAACTGGATAACAGATTGTTTGCTCGGACCTTTTAGAAAAGTAGTGATTGCTGAAGAAAAGTCTTCAAATAATGAATTGTGGAATTTTGTTTGATAAGGAGTGAAAAACCCTAAAAGGTCAGGACAGAGTTCACTTAACGGATGGAAGACTTTTCATTGACTTTCAACAACATTAAATCAGGTCTGTAACTGAGGCATCAAAATTCATCCCTTCAACCGAATGAATGCATATCTGAGTCGATGTGCATCTGGGTTCTGATATACTTTTCATTATGCAAATTTGAATAGCAAGATGTGTAAATTTGCAGATGGAAATAAATAGATTCTAGGCTATTATTTGTTAAACCTTTGCTCATAACACTGCAGCTTAGCTGCTTTTATACAGAACTACAGCTGCAAGGAGGCCAGAAGAATTCAGCAATCAGATAACATAAGAACAGTGATTTCCAAAACATCACTATAGATGCCCATTTTACTAATTTTCTTCCTTTGTATCTTCCACTAGCAAGAGCAGCAGTAAGCTTGGACTGGATTCCTTTCCCCATCTTCAGAGAAAGTGAGACTGACAAAACCAGTGTGACCATCCCTTCCCACATTTGAAAAGCTAAAGGTGTCATTGATTTGTGGAGAACAAATACACAGAAGCACCCCATTGCTTGCCTGGGGCCATCTTTCCAAGTTTCAGTACTGGGGTATGGGAAGCTGGTGGGTTGAGTTACTCGCTTTGTATTGGTATAGCAACGTGTTTGGGAGAAGTGTTCCTTTTATCAGCACATCAACTCTTCTAAAACCAGAAGGATCTCTTCCAAATGAAACAAGCAAATACACTGTTTCTTCAGTTCTTGCTTTTTAAGCCTTAATTATCAGTTCCTAAATGTGATTATTCTGATGTGGACATGCACATGCTTTATATGTCAGCAGTATTTGCCCAAAGTACCTCAAACTAAAAAAAAATGCTGTTTTTTTCACTGTACATGTAGACAGAGTAGTGCATGTAGTGCATGTAGTGCATGTAGTGCACGTAGTGCATGTAGGACCTTGCATCAGTTCCCTATGAAACTAATACTACCAGATAATTCCACATAGACAGAAAATGTTGCTGACCTCTGCATTATCTCTGTGTTATCTCTAGAAGCCTTCCTGCAAATGGTTTTGCACTGAGAAATGCTTTACAGGTATTGCAGTATTGATATTACCTGAAGCTTCTAGTTGCTCTAGAGAAGATATCTAATTTTGTAATGCAGAAATTACTTATAAAAAGAGGCAGTAATTGCCAGAGACATGAATAATGTCTGAGATATCACTGTCATCAGTTACTGTGAGCACAGTGTTATTTAGCTCATAGCATACTGAGAGCTCATAAGCTAACAGCTCAGTTACAAGTACAAGCTTAAAGATCTCCCTTGCCTTCTGATCCTATCCTACAGCTGTCCACAGATGGTGAGCACCGGTAAATTATTGTGTGCAGAGTACAATGACATTGGCGGTATGTGAACAAGAAGAGAAACACTTAAAAATTGTGCACTGACTTGAAAAATATATCTTAGCCATCAGGAAAGAGGCTTATGATCCTTTGTACTTCAAAGATATGATGATAAATCTCACTTTTTAAGGATTACACATAAGCATCTTATGGATACCAGGGACAACAGGTCAGGGAATTACCAAAAAAAAAAAAAAGAGCAGAAAAAATAAGGAATTACTGTTATGAGTCATTAAACAAAATTCTAGTTATGTTTTATTACTGCTGAATAAAGAGCTCATTATTATTTATTAAAGTACTATCGTTACCTGATAAACAATGTTAGAAGAGGATTTATTATTGTTCCCATACAACTAAAAGGTTAACACTCTTCTGACTGCAAAATAATACACTTTCAGCTAATGGGAGCATTTGGCATTTAACAGAGCTGTGAAAAAATGTCCTTGATATTTGTTAATAGACCAATACCATTTTCTAGGGCCAGCTCCTAAAATCTTCAGATGCTGATTTGAGATTTAAAGCTTTTATCAATTAGTTTAGCCTGAGTATTCTACTTGCAAGTATTAATATATTAAAAGATCAAACAAAAAGTATGGGCTTATATTGCTTCAAAATTTCTTCTAATGGAATTATAACAACAAGTCAAGTCAAAAAACTCACTCTCTGTTTGTACAGTTTTTTCTATTACAACTTTTTAAACTAATGGTATATGAAGTGTTATGGCAGCGATGCAACTACTTGTGTTACTCTTTAGGGAATCACTGAGTATCTAGGTTTTTTTATTTACTGTGAATTAATGCCATTCTAATAAAAAAAAGGCTGATGGTGAGGTGAATAAGCCATTTTCAAACTATTCACCTGTCTGTCATCTGGCGAGGATCCTCAGTTAAATCCAACACCAACACCTTGTACCTCTGTTAGAGTTGTAACCTCGGTGAATGGCCATCATGTCAGCGAGTGGACTAAGGGGAGTTAATTTTATCATAAGCAAGGTGTAAAAATTCCTGTGATAGCAGCTATAAAGAGTAAAAGAAAATATTCAGGACATAGAAATTTTATTTACATCCCCTGGGTAAGAATGCTGAGATAACTAGATCTGTCCAGGGTAGTGAGACTTTCTCGTCTTATTAATTCAATAGCAATAGCTCTGCCTGCCTCCTGTGGTGCTAAAATCCGCTGCTTAATATTATTCAGCCTTACATCAGAATTCAGTTATTGGAAGTGCACTTCTGTTGCCCTGTCTTGGCCATTCAGTGTTGTCCACTGATACATGGCAGCCTGTGAAGTACATCAAGTAGTCTCTCAAAAATTCTGTTTCGTTACTTGTGTGAAACGGTCGACAAATTTCCTACATAGGGAATGGGTGTAAGTAGCTGTGTCTTTTTTACAGAAAGAGTTCATGTGCAGAACCCTGGAAATACAATTCTAGATGTGAAATGCATGGACATCAGCAGTTCCCAAATCAGTATTTATTTGCTTTGTTTCTTTGTTATGGAAATTAGTTAGATATAGTGACTATTTTTCACTTAGTAGGCCACATGTTGATGGAGTACAGACATCTCCTGGTAAGCGTGAAAGAGTTTAAGAAGAAAATGTGAGGAAATATGGACATTCTCTCTGTAGAAGAAAGAAAGGAGAGAAAGAAGATTTTTCTGGAAGGATTTTTACTCTCATTCAAGTTAAATAAAAGGAAAGGCACATTACTTGAGCCTTTTCTCCCACAGCTTTGCTTAGAGAGAAGTTGAAAGCACGATCTCTTTGAACATGAAAACCTTCAAGTTAAACATGATTTTTTGGTATTTGGTGAAAGAATTTAATGAATTCTTACTTGTAGTTCCTCATCTATCTTCATTTGAAGCACTTGCAATATACCCTAATATATACAGAAAAACTACTACATATGTTCAAAGCAAACCACTTTCCACTTTGAAATTTTTAATGTAAATTAAATTGCTTGAGCCATTAACACGTTGGAGAAAACATTGGAGAAGATAGTTGTAAGTTGCAAATATTACTTTGTTCCCATAGGCGTTTCACTGAAGCCTCTTAGTCATTTAAAACTAGGGGTTTGGGTACTGTGTATTTCTATCCTTATGTTTAAAATTCTATTCTCAGTTACGAAAAAGAGTGTTTCGTAGGGACTCTACATTTTTTCTATTACTGCAACAATATTATCCATAAATAAAACAAGTATATATTCTCTGGAAGTAGAGATAACTTCTCATTATGACGTGACATGATATCCAGTTGGAAGGAGCTAATTAAATGTGGGAGAACTGTAACTGAAGTGAGGAGGCAAGAAAACAGTACAAGCTAAACAGAAGCTACTGTTTACATGTTTGCTCTTTAGAAATGGTTGTTTAGCTCATGTTATATTTTGTTTTCTGTAGGTCTTTAGATAACGACCACCGTGACAGTAGTTAGCTGTATTCTTATAGTGTGCCAAGTGAAATAACTGAATGTCACATGTAAGCTATTCCAGCCTTCTTTTCCAGTCATGGATCACAGAAAACTGTGAAAAAAATCTTGATTTATCAGATGACTGGACCCAGGAATATGTTTATATGTCATTAATGTAAAGTTATCTGTAGATTTTACCTTGAAATGGAAATTAGTCCTGTAAACAAAATTCATATTTGCCCCAAAGCAGGGGGAGAACACAGCAGAAGTTATTTAGGTGCTTAGTGAAATTAATGAGACATTTTATCTCCATACTATAAGACAGTTTGGCCCTGTGACTTGCTAATTTCTGATACAATCTCACGATAAAGGTATTACATTAGATGGAAGCCCTGCTGAGAAGAGACGCAGTTAGGTATAGGGGGAATACCAGTGAGACAAAAAAAGTTACTTTGGGGAAGAAAGAAGCTTGCCAAGTAGTTTTCTTTTGGAAGGACATGGGGCCCAGGACGAATTAAAGGTGTTCCATACAATTGAGGCAGTTCCCTAGTTAAAATCCTGTAATTTCCCTTTCCTTAGACGCCAAGTAGTTTTCTTTTGGAAGGACATGGGGCCCAGGACGAATTAAAGGTGTTCCATACAATTGAGGCAATTCCCTAGTTAAAAACCTGTAATTTCCCTCCTTAGACAGTAAAAATTTTCGGAAGCTATCGCTTACAGAGAGACATTCTGCTGGAGTTATTACCTATGGAAATTCAATATTCTGTCTTCTTTACCTAGCCCCAGAGAGCATCTTGAGTCTTGAACTCAACCACTGTAGAAATCTCAGACAGTTGTAGCATAACTAACATGCTTAATCCATAGGGGAAATAAAACATGTCAGAACTAAGACGGTGTGATAAACTAAAACTGTCATTTGGGGACAGAGTGAAAAGTAAATTAGTGAAATCAGAAAGCCATTTTCTTCATGACTAGCCACCATGATGATGACAGTAATTTGCCATTCACTCAGCCCTCTGTCCGAGCCTGATGTGCACGGAAGGACACATTCATCAAAAAAGGAGCATGCTTAGTCAATGCATGCTATGTTCCACATTTTCCTTGATGTAATTTTTTAACATTATGGTGCGATGTAATCACACCCACCCATAGAATAATTAGTGAATAATTTATTTTCCACAGTATCAGTTGTAAAATGTCAGTGGGCCTCAACAAGCAATAAAAGCCGAGGCATTAAATTATATATAAAATTTCCCTAAAAAAGGACTAATCCTGAATTTGTTGAAGCTACTGGTAAGATGACCTTGATTTAAAGAAAATAATCTTTAATATTTGGTTCTAGTACAGAAAACATTTGTGCCTCTTCCTGACATCAATGCACATGACTCCAAAATGCATTACAAAGATTATTAAAAATTGTTTTCTTATTTTCTAGTTGGGAAATCCCTTTCACAAGCAGTGATATGATTCCATCTTTGATTATTTTTCTGCAGGAATGAAGCTATGGATGTCTACAGTTAAAACTATGAGGTGGAAACGAACTCTTTGGTTTGGAGACAGTAGAAGACAACCTTCTCCCTAGTGATGGCAGAGGTATTCCATTATATTGCACATACGTTTTATCTCCTGTGTCACAACAGTATATCAGCTCCATCAGAAAAAGTAACAGCTTGTTTTCACTCAGGCACTAATCACTGGAATGAGAAATAGGAAAAGCGAGAACCAGAAGTCCACAACAGGCTGACTTTGAATTTTTGCTGCTAAGTAAACAGCTCACAAATCCTCTCTCTATGTTTAAACAACTTTAGGAAAAGGCATTAAGGCAGAAGTTTTGGAAGTGAATTGCTGACTCCTTTGAGACTGATGCCTCCTGACACAATAACGTAGGAAACTTCTAAAAAACATTTCCTATAAGAACATTTTTGTTTGTTTTGATGCTAATAGTATTTCTTTTTAAATGTTTCCTTCCAACTTCGTATAAATGCTTCTGCAATTATTGTCATATACACTGAATCCTGCTTCACCTTTGAAACAATAATCCTGTAGTTATTTCACATACAGGTCAACATATAATACAGTGGAGAATATCTATATAGATTTAAATACAAATTTTAATTTATCTATTTTTCTTTCACTATCATGTCTTTCTGTATTCATTCACCTGGCTAAGAAATAACTTGCCTTTTACGAGTGCAAATATTCACAGAGTCAATCATTCGTTCTCCCATGGGTGAAATTCACTTGAAGTGTAGAGAAAACTACAAAAGGATGGAATATCTCCTGCATTGAGATTAATGCTATTACTCAAACAATAAAATATAAATGAAAAACGTATTCAGCCATCTCTACTCATTGCACATTTTCAGATTTTCTTGTGAGATCTATTCAGTATGTATTTTAGATAAAGAGATTTAATTATTTCTGTTATTCTGCTCTTACATTTGTTAGGTTTACCTTTTACAGGCTTTTGTGGCTTTTTGGTTATTATACTCAGGATTTTATTTCACATTTGGAATTTTTACAGATCTAGCTAAGCCTCTGTTCCCTTTCTGGTTATATATAGTATGTTTTAACTTTCCTGGAGTGAAAATACCAAAATTTTTCACATGCCTAAATCATTTAAGAACAAAGCAAAGTGTTGTTTTGATGGTTGAAATATCTTGCCCAAGACCAGGGTCCAGAAAGAATATTATTGTCAGCACCTATTTTACTCACCTACATATTTTATTGCACTTTAGCTTTCTTATCTCACCAAATATCTATAAAATAGCTTTTCAGTCTCTTCTACGAGCTTTCTACATGCTACTATTTCTTGAATGATTTATCACATTTTGGAACATAGCATGTAAATTGCACTGCCAGTTGTTTAAATTAGTCTTCATCATAAGGCATTGCTCATTGAAACTTCTAACACAATGAACACTTCATTACAAAACTTCCACAGTGTCCTGTCTCAAACTTCGTTACATAAGGAACGCTGCCTGCTTATTCATTTTTTTAGTCTATAACCTATACTTTCAAAATGTTTACAAACCATCTAGCTCATATGTAATTTTAATTAGACCAAATCTGTGAAATAACTCGTTTCTTGTAATTAAATTATCTAGAAGAACAAGTGGCAAAATACCAGATCTTGTTATAGATATGCTAACGCCCTCTTCACACCTAGAGGTAACATTGCAGATGGCTGTTTTACTGACCTGCTTGGGTTTTCCAGTATGAGGTTGCCTGGGAAAGGGCTGCATGCAATCTTCACAACTGAATCCAAGAAAAGGACTCAACAGAATTGCTTGTTTAACAGATATGTTGGTGTTTTTTGAGGAAATTTCATAATTAATAATTTATATATGATTATGGTTTTATGAGACTCTTACAATATTTTAAGGTAGACCACACAATTTGATCATACATCCATGTATGCAGAGAAAATAAATCAGAATGGTCTAACTCAGGTCTTCTAGGACATACGCATGCATTTGTCAAATCTCAGACCTGGTGCAGTTTAATGGAAATTATTAAGCACTCCCACTTACCTATCTGATTTCATCATTACAGAGGGAAGATGAAACAGGTGTTGGAAAGAAAATTAAGGTTTTTCTCATCAGGAATACATTTTGTGTGTTAAATTGGTTAATTCCTGTTATAAACATTTCCCATTCAGTTCAATACTGGTTCCTGTCTGCATGGAGAGAGTTAAATCCAAGCAGACTAAAAGGAGGGTGTTAAAGGACCAAAGAGGAAATGTAAAACAATGACACAGATAAGGATAGCTGCAGATATATGCCTTCAAAGTAGTTAAGATAATAATGGCTGGGTCATCACTTAAAGAAAAGCTAATGAGCTGGCTCCATCCAGGCTAAAGCGGGTACTCTTCCCAAGGCTAAGTGGGGGATCAAAGAAGCCTAAAACCTCAAAGAAGTAGAAAAGGGAGGGAGCTTTGACTAAGCCAAGAGATATTTCCCAGAATGTGTCAGTTACAGAGCTGACAGGCTGGCAGTGTCCTGGCAAAAACTGGCACAGACCCTCATGACCCCGGTGTCATGGGGCTCGGGTGACACCGATTGGAAAGTTCTCCGGGAACCAGAGTCGGTGAGCTTTGTGATCCCCTCGGCATCCTTTTTTTTGTGATTCTCAGGACATATTAGCCCAAAGACTCACAGACATTTTTTTTGTGTAGGCAGTTCTTCCAGAGAGGAAGACTAATCTGGATTTATGTAAATTATAGGGAGGGGAAATTCAGATTGGCAATATGCATGTTAAAAACCATTTTTTTTTCTGTTGACACCTGGGCCTGCAATCTTTGTTTGTCTGGAATTAGTGCACAAAAAATATTTTACTATTAAGTAAGTGTAGTTTGGATCTTTCTAATTAGCCTCTTCAGCAAAACTCCTTCAGGAACTAACCCCAGTTGAATATACTGAAGTAATGCTGGTGGTTACCCAGCTACAAAAGGGCATACTGCCAAATTTCTGCTTAGAGAAGTAAGTACCCTGTGTCTGACACCACTGTAAGGATGTAACCTTGAGAAAGGACAAAATGGACCAAAATGTGCCATGAACTTCTAAGCAGATCTTCTATGAATGAGAAATGGTTCTATAGCAAGGGCTGGTGATAGCTCGACATTGATGTATGGGTATGTATTGTTAGACACATGCACTTAATTTGTTCAAGATACTTAACATTTTTCATGGGGAATTTTATCTCACTTTCATAGCGTCTTTTGAAGTAACAAAGATATAGGTGAAGATAAAAGCTTATTGTGAGCTTCTCCCCTTCTGTTTTCCTGGATACAAGTTCTCCCTTCTATAGATTGCTCTCACTGCCATGTGAGTGGCAGTGACTCTGACTTAAGGTACCTTTTTTATAAGTGGGTTGGACTCAGTGATCTCCAGAGGTCCCTTCCAACTCCTAACATTCTGTGATTCTGTGATTCTCTGTCACAGATATCTTTTAGTATTGTTATTATAAGCTTCCATAGAGATAACATTTTTAATAGCCTGTTCTATTTTAGCTCCATAGCCCATGCCTCAAATCTTTTAGAAAATGGTCTGCAGTCACGAGAGTATAAGAATCTGATTAGAGAACTTGGTGCACTGTCTTTTTATAAAATATCTTTGTGCTATCCATAGCAGAGGAAAATGAGCTATGCAGTGAAGTTAGAATACACAAAACTAATTCAAAGTTTCAGTGACTACTCACTTATTCAAATGTCTGTCTCTAGTGAGAAGAACTGACCAAACTGGTTATAGGTAGTCATATGATAATATTCTTTCAATCCTGCAATGCCTTTCTTGCCAAGATATTTCACAAGTAGATACAACCCAAGGGTTGTAAAAATAAAAGTTATTTTAGCCTACATCACAGTGCTTTCAGTGAGGCAAGCAACACTGAAGAATGACAGGGAGAAAAGATTTTTTCATGAACCTGCTGTGGGAGATAGACAGAGAAGGTAAGGAAATTAGACAAAGCAGTAAGGTTTCCACATCTTCCTTACAAAGTGTTATGAAGAATTTGTGACCATAAATGGTAAAGGTTTTGTTCTGTGTCTTTTTATTATACCTTTTATTGCAGCATAGTACCCACAACAACTTGAAGGCCTTGACTGAGTCTGACCCATCTAGCCTCAGGGATATTCTTATAGGGAAATCATTTGAATTAGGAGCAAGGCAGACAGGACTTGTACATCAGAATTCAGGAGATGGTGTGAGGAAGAGAAGTGTCTCACTGTCTTTTATGGGAGGGAAGATTTTGATATACAGTTGCTTGGCTCAGAATGTATGGAGGACTCTGGCGTTCACTTGCATTTTGTATTTCACAGGAATGTTCAGAAAATCTAGACCATCTGAGCTTTCTGACTGATGCACAAATAAGGCATGAATCTATCACTGGTTGCTGCAAAATAATAGCCCAATATAGTCTTAGCCTAATGTATTTTGACAGGGTGACCATCAGAATACGATACAGCAAACTGGGAGAAAACTACGTGCACGAATCTCTTGTCCTCATTTTTAAATTTATCAAGTGACAAGCAAGTTAGATTGAAATATATATTCCCTCAGAGCATTACCCTACAACTCACTCCTAGAAGGAGAAGCTGCACACTGTTTGCAGTCTTACCCCCTTGCTTGCCAGAGCATTTCTTTTGAATTTTTTTTTTTGCCACCTTTCCTCTCACAGTTCAGTTTGTTCCTTCTCGTATTCATGATCACTAAAGAATCTTCTGTCTTGGAATCTGGGATTTAATTTTTCCTTCTGAATTTTTTTTTCAGACTTTAGCATTTGACATTGCTTATCCTAAAGTCACATTTCTGGTTGGCTGATAAGTATATGTATAAAGAGACACTTTCTTAGATTCTGAGCTTCTGTGCTAATTTCTCAGATAAATTAAATAAAAGGTTTACAATTCTCTATGCTAATCGTACCTTACAGAATTTTAGAAATATCTAATTAAAGTGGAATTACCACTGATTTATTAAAAAAAACCCCAATCTATTGCAATATTGTAGTGTCCAAACAGTATTTAAACGTTGGCCACTGTATTTCAACACTTTTAACTGCTGGCGTGTTAGCCTTTAGCACTACATGTACAAACTATAGGCTGAGCGAGTCAGTGACTGAATAATAACTTGTTTAATAATCTTTTGTCAACTGTAGTATCTCATCTGGAGGGTTATCATAATAAAGACAGTAATTGTTTCTTCAAAGTAGCCGTTAGAGAATTCTGTAACTGCTACCATTCTAATTAGAGCATTCAAGATTAATTTCAAGAATAGCGTTCCCTAAGATTTCAGTCACAGGAGACACTCATTTGGATAGAAGTAAAGTTATTGTCCATATTTATAAAGGCCGGTCCCCTAATGGGGACCCATCTAATGATGGGATGCTACACATACTTAATAAAGCAGAATACTATAGCAAGGAGAAGCGAGTAAAGTACTGAACTCACTTTTCCAAGGTCATTAGTCTGTCTGGGAACTGAAGAATTATTTCCTTAGCATTGTCTAATGTCCAATTCACTGAGACCTGCTGCATTTCAGACGTGCATCCTTTGAGGAAAAGACTTCTTTATATTCTGAGAGTGCAAGGACTGCGGGTGTACCTCTGGGAAAGAGCCAAGCATGAGAGTGGCTAACAGGCAACTTTTCCAAATGTACCTGGTAAAGGCTGATCAAAAACCTGCTTAACATGATATGACTGAATTGCACAGAGAGTTTCCTGATTTTTCTCATGCAGCCCAGATTTGACTGCAGGCAAAAAGATACAAATCAGCCTCCTTTTGAAAACAAAGCAAACTCTAAATTCATCAGATGGGGACAATGTGAGATCACAGGAAGCAAAGCAAATGGCATCATTCGTTCACTGTGAAGAGTAGGAACAGAGTAGTGGAAATAATGGGACATGACTGTTTTGTACTGTGTTCATTTTTGTGTGCTAATTTCTTTAGTCTGCTACACTTACAGTAACTATAAAATCACTGAGCGACACCAGATGGTGCTGTTGGAAATTGTCTTGCTACTTTTGATGACCTGCTGATATGGCAGTTTGCTTTTGGAGAAATGCTTATGGTCAGCTGCGAAGCATTCATTTTTGGAAGCTGAATATGCAACCAACAATAGCCTGGTTTGTACTAATCAACAGAACACTTCCTAACTGGAGCAATGGCCTAGGATCCCAAATGAGATTCCTGACTTTGGATTCCAATGAGTTTAAAAGAAGCCGAGGTCCATGTTTGAATCTGAATCTTACTTAAAGAGACCTTTCTGCTTAGCCAGAAATATACCACCTAGTATGATTCAGGATAATGTAATATGTCCAGAAACCTCAGTGAATTCCAAAAGCTACAAAACTGACTTCTTTTTACTAATTGAGCAAGTAGTCTAAATGCTTTTATTGTTTTAGGACTGTGAAGACATTGTATAAACCATCATTTTAAAGTCAACACGCAAAGCATTGGAACAACGTGTGACTGCACAGAAGATCTGGTGCACTTCTGTCACAGTGCAAATCACAGCAATAAAATAAATACTGTCATCTAGTGAGAAATAAGTATTTTCATATCAGCAAGTGTACAAGCTAAATACATAGTGATCCTCTTCAGAGTGCTGGCAAATTGTGCTTTCCCATGCATGAAGGTGTTCCCATTACTACTCACCATACTGCACATTTAAAACAGCCTTATTCTCAATAGCTCTCAATTTTCATTTTAAATGCAGAAGACATACATGCTAGTACTACATTAAATTTTCTACATGTGCTGTGCTGATATACTGTCAGGTCCCATTACCTGAATATTAATTCCTCTTCTGATGTGTGAAATTTTACATTTCAATCAGAGGGTCTTATTTTTGATTGCCGAACTCCTCTACGACCAAAGTTCTTGCCATATTCTCTTCTGCTGGTGACATTGTGTTGATTTTTCCATTTTTTTGGTGAATCCATTAAACTCATACTTCATCTTGTTTCTTGCTTATTCTCCCACTCCCCTGCAACTAGTACAATTCTAGTATATTCAGTGAAGTAATTTAGCAGATGAAGAGGACACTGGTGAAAATATCACATTGTACCTCTCTAGAACAGTTATTTTCTGATAGGTGAGCCATTTCAGCTGACTTGTTATCAACTCGAAAGGAAGAATCTCCAGAGCATAAGTTTTTATTTCAGCTCCTTCCTATTCTAGCAATGGAAATATTCTTTCTCTGGGAACTTTTTTTTTTTTTTAAACCATGAAATGAGCCATAGGTCAGAAAAAATCTGAAAGTTCAGAAATCCTGGAAACCAACACAAATGTGCTGTTACATAATTTCTTCCCACTCTGATCTCACAGGACAGCAAGAGATAGGAAATATAGTTGAAGATGACGCGTCACATGCCCGAAACAGATACTCCTCCATTTGAAACATATCATCTCAGCCAGGAAAATAGAACTATGGTAGATGTCAGATGCAGTTACATTTTCCTGACAGATATGCCTCGTTTTGGAATAACATTACTGCTAATGATAGCCTGTTGATGTGTAGTTCTTTGTTTTGTTTTTGATGTTGAACAGTCAGGTCTGCATGGTGCATCTGTTAACAATATAGTGTTGTGTGTGTGTGATATTGCTAAATTGAATTATAATGTAAAACACAGACGGCGTCCTCACTTCATTATTCAAGCGTTGCCTGTGCAGTCTCAAAAACAACAGTTAATAAAGCAAGTTACTCTCCTCCATAGAGTTAAACCACCTGATTTATTTCCCTTTAGGATAGCAGCTTCCTGTGATTGACCTTTGAGCAGAGCTGAAGTTACATCCCCATGCAACAGGCCAGCCTTTGTGTGTGGCTACATCCCCGCCTGATGGCTGGTGCCAATGCTAATTGTACTAGGGCCAGCAGCCACTGTCATCTCTCAGGGCTGTAAACATTTCTTGCTCAGGATGTGAAATGAGAAAATGCCAATGTCCACAGGTGCCTTTACAAAACGCTAGTGTGGGTTTGCATATTTCCTCAATGGGATTTGATTTCTGCTCTAAAACGAAAAGCCTTTTTTATTAAGGTAAGGCACATCTTTCGCAGCAAGCAGCAGAGTAGATGTAAAAGCCTGGATTCTGGACAGCTACATAGATGCTAAAATTCACCAGGACAGCTGTCCAAAACTGGAGGGAGTTTAAACCCAAGACTGAAGATTTATACTGGAAAATGCTTAGGAGGAGTTTTATGTGGGTGAAAGACAGGCAGCATACAGGAACTCATCCTCTTTGTTTCTGCTTGATGAGCAAAGCTTGGTCAATGCTTTTTTTCCTGTTGGCTATTAAATTCTCATGCTGGAGAATATTAAAAGGTGTTGGTTTTTTGTAGTGGTTCTCTGTAGGAATACTTGCAAATCTTCCTGACAGATGCCTTTAGAGAATTTGTACTATTTGCTGTGGGAAGCAAAAAGGTGGGAATGCATTTACAAAGGAAATATTTAATTCAACTTTTTAAAGAACTTATGTAGTTAAGTGTTGAATGTTGAATGTTGTCGATCATCATTCAGTAATTTGCCATTGATGAAAATGCATACTTATATTGGCTAGCAAAATTGACTTCTACTGTGGATGAGCAGTATGTGGAATACAAAGGTGACTGACAGCCTGGGAAAATTAAAAGGACACATATATTGTCAAACTGCTTTCTTTAGCAATAGGTAACTGCATTAAGAGTAGCCTAAAGGCATGGGTTGGCTTGTTTTGATTAGGCATAGCAATTTGCTATCCATCTTACATAGGGCTCTTATCACTTGTAGATGTGAATAGTCTGATTTGCTAAACATACCGATGGCAGCAGCTAAAGTGAATATTGAGAGACTGCTTCAAAATCAGCTTCTGGAAGCAGAGAAGTTGCCACCTCTAAGTTACACCTTCTCTCTTGTGTGCACACATACCTGTACCTTCTGAACAGAGAAAACCTGAATAGCATTGTTTCTCATGGGAGGACCTATATGTTCACTTCTTCATAACATCTGAAAAGAAAAAGACTCAGTGTTCCTGTAAACTTAAAATTGTCATGAAATACTTTAAATAGGGTTAAAATGAAGCTGAGGAGAAAAGAAATTAAATCCTTTTTTTGGTTTTTTTTTAACCATAAAAGGAACTTCAACACATTGAGGAATAAAATTTGAAAACGGCTGCTTGACAGTTTAACATAAACAATTCCAGTGATGAAAGCACAATATGGAGATAATTATCTGTTCAAATAAATCTGCTTGATGCTAATGAGCATTTGAACAATCCATTAGGCAGCCAGTTTTTTTCTGTGCCATTTTCTTTCGTAAGCAAAAATGACACATCCAAAACTTTTATTAAGTATACAATTTCCTCTTTGTATCTTCCCATCTTTTACAGAGGTCCCTTTTCCAAGAAGGCACCACATCTTTGGCAGAAAAGCCACAGAACTTATTCCCACATAGCAGCTTGACAGGGACAGCCGCTGGGCTGGCCCAGTGCTTCACACTGGTGTTGCAGTTTGCAGGTGTAGCAGTGAGGGAGAAACTGCAGAGCCCTTCTGTGGAGGTTTTGAAGCAGTGGTGTATGATTGTGCAATGATTTAACTCGCTAGCAGGAATCTCATGATCAACAGAGCCCTGTCTTCCTTCATCCAATCCTGCTCTACTCTATTTTTTCCTAACTTGCCCTTTTGGGTGTGGTCAGTGAGCACTATATGTGGAAAGGAAAGTAGAAACCCCAGCACAAGAGCATCTCGTAGCTAAACTTTTGTGACAGTAAGACAAGTTATGAGGCTAAAGATCGTGAAAGCAGCTGTATACCTGTTGGAGGACAAGTGGAAGAGGCACAGATTTTAGTGAATCAAGGACTGCAAAAAGGATGGTGTTAATGGGAAGGGGTGGCAGGAAGCACACTGTGTCTATTTTTATACACAAGTGACAGAACGGTGCCAGGGCTGTTGTGTTCCCTTGAAGAGCAGAAGGGTTATCTGTTCCTTTAGAGAGGCTGATTGCCACAGGCAGTTATGCA
>NW_009709852.1:0-396 GCF_000703405.1 Apaloderma vittatum | reverse complement strand
GGAATGGTGGCATCTCACCTAAGTTTGCTGTTCTTGTTTATTTTTACAAATGATGTTCTAACTTGGGGGCAGTATTCAGACACACAGGAGCATAATGAATGGAGTGGCTCCCCTGACTTCAGCAAAATTCTACCAACAGACAGAGGCGAAAGACAATGGGGCATGCACTATTATTCTCCATAGATGAAAAACTATTTTGTCTATCTGCCCAGAAAGCTAAAGCTCGCCTTGGGTTTGGATGTGGTCACTGCCCCCACTGCTGCATCCTTCTTTTGAGGTCAAGGGATCCAAGTGCAGAACTTGGTCCTTGCCTCCAGTGCATTTGTGACTTTCTGCAGATGAACCAAACATTGAATTAATCTTCACAAAGTGTCCTGGGTTTAGCTAAAACCCAGT
>NW_009709851.1:18858-35353 GCF_000703405.1 Apaloderma vittatum | reverse complement strand
GGCCCAGGAAGGTGAGGGAGGCTCTTGGGGAGGTGATGGGAGCCGAGGGGGCCACTCCAGGGCCCGGCCCGGGCGGCGTCACCTGGGAATGGTTTCGAACACCAACCACCTTAGATGTAGTGCCCAGGCAATTTGGATGTTATTGAAATAAACGTGTTTGATCTAGTTTGTCATCTCCGTTGGCACACGTGAAAGAAAATGTACTAGAGGCTAGTTTGGTCCAACTCAAAGGGCCACAGAAACCTTTCATGTTCTTAGAGAAGAATGTTTTGATTAATAATTATACAGTACTGTAAAAATGCTTTCAACACGTTATATGAGGCTCTGTGTGCTAACAGTGATAGTATGTGGTTTAACGTGTGAGTAAGGACGTAAAATTTGGAAGAGACTTCCTAAGATAATGTTTTAAAATTCTTTTTCCAGTTGTTTTTTTTTCTGCCTTCAGTCCAAGAGCAACATAGACTAATCCAACAAATAATGCAATATTATCGTAATCCTCTTGATTTTTGTTATAACAACACATATCTGATCTGTGAGGAGAGATGTTTAACCTGTTGAAGGATTTGATGGGCTAAGAATTGCAGAAAGTTATTTTGAATAACTCATGACTTGTTGGCTGTGCAGTGACCTTCTTGAGAGGAAGGCATCCCTGAAAATGGTCTTTACATTTTGAGGAATGCAGTATTTCATTCAATACACAGCTGAAATCCCATAACTTTAACAGGGTCAAGGTTTTATTGGAACTTGTCTTTTGTATTATCCTTCATAGATCTCTGGCGGTCTGGAAGAAGCACTGAAGGATGTACAATGCAATTTATTTACCTGCCTAGTGGTGTTGAAATGAGCAAAGCTGCTGTTGTGCTTGGAGGTTCCATTCAATTAGTTTAGAAAAGATTTTGTTATAGGTGGAGATCAAAGCTGTAATTGGAAGAGGGCCAACTCTGAGACACTATAGATTTATCTAAAGTGTGTCTGTTTTTCTAAATATCTTATGTTTCTTAAATATTCATCAAGTAGGGCGCTGGTTAGCTCAGTCAGTTGAGCATGGCGCTAGCAACGCTAAGGTCGCGGGTTCGATTCCCATTCGGTTCAGTCAAGAGGTGGCGTCCTTGGCGGCAGGGAGGCTGGATTAAAATGATCTCTAAGGTCCCTTCCAGCTTAGGCCATTCTATGAAGTATCCAGTCTGATTACCTACCTCCTGTCTAACATTTAGTGTGTGTTTTTTGTTGCTGGTTTTGTTTTGTTGCGTTTAAATGAAATGGTTGAATAGAAATCTCCACTCTGCCCTTTTTCTTCTCTCCTAAGCCCATACAAATTAGGAGAGTTTTTCGTTTCTGCTAAATAGAATCTGAAGCTCTCAACTCTAGGTAACTCTAGGAGGTGATAGACCTTAGCATTCCAGCTACTGGAGGATGAAACAATACTTTATGTAGTTAATTTGTTATCTTAACAGTAATAGATTAGTCACATAGCTTTTGTGGATAAAAAGGCTGAGTAATTTAGCCTGTTGACAGGACCCTCCCCTACAACAAGAATTGTCCTGGTTTGTATATAATAGACAGTTCAGTTTGCCTTTATCTTGGTAGCTGGAATTTTTCTTGAGGTTGTCAAGATTTGGATTTTAAAGTGTTTTGTCTTTTTATGGTATCTTTCTAATTTTATTAATGTTTAATTAAAATAACGTTTTGGAGTTCAGTAATTCCAGGTCCCTTGTTTTCAACACACAGAGCTTTCACTTCCTTGAAAGACTCTTACTCATTTTTTGTGTAATTCTTGATATATGTGCCTTTAAACAGGTATTTGAGAATGTACTACTGTTTCTTTTGTGACCTTTGCAGAGATGTAGCTTCTCCCCTTTGGTGAGGAGCTTAAGGAAGCATTGCTAGATATATAAATAATCCACAATCAGCATGTGTGCAAGTGTACACACAGGTGCGCTTAACTTACATATAGGGAAGTAAATGACTTCTCAGGATAACCAGCCAACATCAAATGGCTTTGCTTCATTTATATGGAAACTTTTTAAGCAACATAGTAAGAACAGATTTTTTTTTTTTATAAGACTTTCATTTTTATGAAAATATTTGGATATGTACATTTTAAACTTGAATACATAGAATGTTTAAGCAAACTTACTTTTCAACTTGACAAAAAAAAATTTTAAAGCCTTGTGTAAAAGACAATGTTTTTCTTAAACTTTTGAAGTAACAGCACAGTGCTGATAAATGCTCTTGTTTTCAATAGGAATTTTGTTGATATTTAATCTGAGATTTTTTCCTCTCTACCAAGAGGGAAAAGAGGGTTTGCTGTCAAGCTTTTAATAATTCCTTTTTTGCATTATATCTCCTTGACGTATCAAAGATTGAGATCTTCTATACCCTCCATTCAAACAGAATGTCTTTGAAAACCAGCATGTGGGGTTTTTCTGGATATAAAAGCAGTTGGAACCTCAGATGAAACTTAAAAAAAATTGTTTCAGGAGGTTACTGTGTCTTGCTGTTTAACCTAATTGTTTCCCCGGTATACCTGTGCAACAAAACCATTTAAAGTCATATATAGCAAAATTAATTCCATAAATCTCTCTGGTTTTGAGATCTTAGGATATAGAATATAGCGAAGTTTATTTTTCACGCATCTTGGCTAGTCACTGAATAAAAGAAATAAGAAAAATTTTCTGTACAGGATAAGGATGTGTTAAGGTCACTTTTTCCATAGCTGTATGCAAAATGGTTGGGCATATTTTCAGTGTGTCTGTCATTTAGTGCAAGTCAAATGATTTATTTATTTGTAGAGTGTACGCAATTATTTTACATCCAGCTGCAAGTGTTATTCAAAGGACAGATGATGTTAGAGCCGCATCTATGGGGATTTTGCCTCCTTGGTAGACAAATTGCTATCATAGTGTGGATAAGCTGGTTTTGTTCCGTGTTTCAACTGACAACTCAAAAAATTCTGCTCATAAAATACAAACCTTGTGATAACCATTGCATTTTGTATGCTTTCTGTTTGGGTCAGGTTTTTTAAAGTTTAACTTCGCTTGTCAAGTGGCATCATGACTTTTGTTTCTCCTTATGAGAATTCCAAAAAGTTACTTCGAGTCTGCAGTTTCCCAGCCTCCATACTCTTATCTTTTATTTCTGAAGTAGAAAGCGGGAACCAACTTTCTAGCTGTTTTCAAGAAAGCAATTTATGGCAGCGATACTTTGATGTTTTTGAAATGTTACTGAATTCTTTTGCCTTCCTGAATAAAGAAAGGATGATGTAAAGATGATTTATGTATTGGCATTCTGCATTTTTACTTCACACTCCTGAAACCGACTGTCACACCTATGGAAGTTCTGGATGAGATTTTCACCTGCCTTGCTTACCCCCTCTAAATATCTTGCCTCTGCTGACAATGTTCCATAGAATTCAGTATCTCAGATGCATACCATGCTCTACCTTTTTTGTCACATCTTTGTAGAGTTTTATATTGGTATGAGACCACTGAATAATTTGTCCTGAATCAATGCAGTATTTTTTTTTCCTTGAAATTTAAGATAGAGTGCTATACTAATTAGGAGGCTGTAAAATAGTATGCTTTTGAGTTAGGAGCTGTGATAGATAGCTAAGTGTTATTTAGTGGAGAATTAAGATTTAGCGATTCAACATCACATGCTCCTTTTTTTTCGTCTAAAAATTATTTATTTTAAAACAATACACTCTCCTTTTTTTGGTCATCTAGAGGGGTTTGGTTTTTTTGTAGTGTAGTGGGGGCTTTAGGGTTTTCTTTGTTTTTTAAACTCATAAGCTTCCTATCTTTTATGGACTGGACATAGAGAGCAAAGCTGACAGTATTAATGAAGTGCAAAAGCTAATTTACTATATTTTGTCTTAATTTAGCCTTGTACCTACTCAAGTGAAGAGTTAATCTTAGATATATGAAGAAATATTGTAATGTTACACTTGGGAGCAGGGTAGTTACATTTCTCTTATTTAATTATCATGTCAAAGAGAAGAGAGTGGTCTCCACTTTCATATGGTGTGGTAAGGTTATATCGTGAATTTTTCGTGCATACAAATCTGAGCACAGTGCTGCTGTAGGATTGAGAAATCAGGGGACAGAGCACTTACGGTGTTAGACTAGGAAAATTAAATATTTCAGTACCAACTTTCCATTTTCTCTTTGAAGATGGAGAAGAGCAGATAAGCATTTCCCAATAGGAAGGATGCATAGGTGCAGATGTGAAGCAAGAGTCAGAATAGTATAATAGTTGGTAATTAAAATGGAAGGGAAAGATAAGGACAGAGATTTGGTCCATAATTCTGGGATATTTTTCATACTACATATTAAATTTGTGCTGACAGTAAGCACCCTCTCAAACTTGGTGGGACAGTATGTTGGAATAAGCACTAGACAAAAGATGCATGGTAGAAAACGATTGGCTAAAAAACCATTTTCATATCTAATGCTAGTTTATTTGCCTACAAGT
Organism: Apaloderma vittatum; assembly: GCF_000703405.1. Lineage (NCBI taxonomy): Eukaryota > Metazoa > Chordata > Aves > Trogoniformes > Trogonidae > Apaloderma > Apaloderma vittatum. The sequence goes on along the minus strand of NW_009709851.1, from coordinate 30,880 downwards.
AGTAGTTGTATGGATGATGTTTTTCTATGTACAAGCCATTGCCTCTTCTGGAAAAAGAAGAGTTCTGCAATTTAAGGAATGAATCAGACTAACTTTTTTCCTCAAACCAATGCTTCCTAGCACTTTATTCCAGGGTTCAGATGGAGAATTAGCTAATCTGTGGTTAGGCCGTTCAAAAAAAAAACCAATATGGGGTTTCTAATTTATTTTTTCGTCTCATGGTTGTCACACTGCTATTTATTCACTGTCTATAGACAAACAGTTTAAGTGGTATTTTTAAATTTTGTTTTTTTGTTAAATTATTACTACTCTTGTGTTTTATGTCAATATAAGAATTAATGTTGATGAGTGGAAAAGTCATGCGCAGCTAAATACAATGTATTTCATTCCCATTTGTGTAATCACTGAAGAAAGTTGAAGGAGTTTGCAATTTTCAAATTTTAAAGCAGTCTTGAAGAAAAATGGGACAATGGGTTAATTGTGCTCTTAGATGGTGGAAATGATTATACCTTTGTATGATATTAGTAGTACTCAATTATCTCATGGAGTTAATGAGTATATTGAAGACAGGGTAGTTTGACAGTGTTGGAATAGAAGCAGAGCCTTCCCCAGCTGTAAGCAGTAACGAGGGCGTTGACGTGCGTGTGCTACCTAGACTACGTGTATCTGGAATGATTTCTTGAAATAGTCATTGCAGGCGTTCTTGACTCATTGCGATTGTGTGTGAAGGAAAGAGAAATCATGGGTACGAGGGAAGTAGTCGTAGAAGCACTATGGCTGTATCCCCAGCAGGAAGTTATCTGGAAAAAGAAGCTAATTTCCATTAGAGAGACAGACATACTGTGTAAGGAAATTGCTGCTTCCAATTTTTTTTCGTTATGCTCAGAGAAGGAATTTGGTCTATATACAGTTCTTACATATAAAGACAATAGAGAAAAATTTTTCAATGGCCTTTTAGTTAGATTATCTACAGTTTTCTGAACTGCTATACAAATGTAATAGCCCATTCATGGAAGTTTTCATTTTCGATACTTAATCTGTTTAAGTATTATTTCATTCTAAACTTAATTTACTTGAGAATACATGAGGTATCCTAGAGCACTAATAAGATACTGTTTTAATGCAACACAGTTGCAGGCCCTTTCCTAGTTGCGTAACGTTTACAGTCGTAAGGTATCATTTGGTCATTCAGACCAAGGGAAGGAGCTATTAGTACCCTGCTTAATGATAATTGAAACAATAGAAAACACTGCCTGAAGTACAGGCCTGTGTGACAGAGCTGCTGTGAGAGCTAGGCTGTTGGTTTTGTGTTTTTTTTAATCTGGAACACATTGCTCACTATTGAATTTTAGAAAGAAAGGCCAGAAACTGCACTTAGTTCGGTCTTAAACTTGGTGAAATGTAAAAGCTGAGAATAGCAAGGCTTTGTACATCTGATGTTTGAGGTCTTCAGAAGATGAGGAAGTTGACTCAATATTCTTTGCTACATGAGAAGACAATTTTACCCATCTCCTCTCTCAGAAAAATAATCTTAAATCCAAGCTGAAATACCAAGATTAAAAAGTAAAAAACCCTGCCGTTTCTTTGAAGACGTTTAGGAGCGTGTATGTGATTCAGTATCCTCTGCCCTCTCTTGAATTATCTAAACAGTAACTGTCACGTTTGGAAAAAAACAAAAGACGACGATTGTTTTCCATTACTTACTGAAGGATAGAGCTGCCTGATAATCACTCCATAATATGTTACTATTACTTAGTATGCTTTTCAGCGAATTAATTCTTACACACCAAAATTGTTATTAAAATACCATACTTATATTACTTGTTCCTTGGCACTCTAGTAGTGTTTGTGGTAATCAAGCAAACTGCCACAATTGCATTAATCAGATGTTTTAAATGCAGTTCCTCTGTTTCATAAGTCAAATTACAAAACTTACAACTACTAAAAAATAATATGCAATAGAAAAATAAAGGAAACATCAGAGCTTTGAAGCAAATTTAAATTTTCAGTGTTTTGTGTGGCTTCCAAAGATGTTGCTTGATAGCCCAATTGTTAGCTATAAGAAAAGCAAATCGGTTTCCTTTAGTACATGGATTTTGTGAAATGTTTATTTTTCAACATGGGAATTATCAGACAGGGCTGGATTCCAGACAGCTGGGCAGATGGTTCTTTCTTTTCAAATTGGGTTGTGCCAACAAAGAAAGACAGCTATACAAATGTTAACCCCTAAGGGATAGAGAAATCTCTGTCAATCATCCCCCTCCACTCCGCCCCTAAACTGTCCCTTTGAAAAGAAAAGCAAAATAGCAATTTAGTTCTAACTACTGAAAAATAGCCCATTTTTTAAATATAAGTTTTCAAACTTTGTCTTTTCAAAAATACCCTTCTTTAGAAGTATAATGTAGTTGATTAGCTGTTTTTTAACACGTAGTTGTGTACATAATGAAGCATGAAAAAACATATTTGCCTCAGGTCAAGTATGTATCAATTGCAGCACCATGAAGATGCCAATATATATTTAAAAGAAGTGGTTAGTAACTTGCTGCAAAACTGATTTGTGCATGGACTGTAAGTAGATTTATTTTTGATGTTTGAATTAATTTGCTTTATATACTTTGCCAAGATGAAAGTTTGGAGTCTGTTGCCTAATGGACAACTAGGATAGTAATCAGAATTCCATATATTAGTCTATTCAATTTCTGTTCTTTAAATTTCTCCTATAAAATTCAGATTTTTTGAAAGATAGACCTTGCAGGGTGGATAAATTAGTTGTGTATTCAGGCACAAATATTGTGCCTTTTTATTTGTTTACCTTTTCAAATGTTTCTAATCTAAACTTCACACCTGGCCTTTTAAAACAAAAAAATATATTGTTGAAGAAGAAAGTTGATAATTTATTTGGCTTCAGCATCAATTAATTGAAAATGTAAATCTTTGACTTACACCGCTTGAGTCAATTTGGAAAATTTTTTTGAGCCAAGTAGCTAAGAAAAACTGTAACTTAAAAACTTTGGCTAGCTCTTAAAGGTTATTTCACAGTAAAAAAATAAATTTGAAATGCTAAAAGAATTAACATGCTGCGGAAATGTGGCAAAATAATCTACATAAACACTATTTACTGATAGTATGACGGAGGAGGGCTTACTGTCTAATTAAATAATGATTTGGATGCAAACTTAAATTCCATCATATATGTATGCAATGGAGTTTTCTTGATGGACAAATGTAAACGTAGATATTAAAGCCTTATTCACAGAAAATGTGAACAGTACAGAACATAGAAGGTAGTTTTCCAGTTTTAGCATTATGTTTGCTAGTTTAAATGTCATACTCACTTGCACCTGTGTTAAATGTTTCACTTAAGTCGTCTTTGATTGTGCTGTTTTTCTGTTTCTGGATTCTACTAGCCTCAATAACAGGGTATACTGTACTATCAAAGAATTAACAGTATATGAATTATAAGGTGGTATTAATTCAAGATGTCAGGGGTACAATGTGAAATCTAGACAATTATTTAAGTATTAAGAACATTCTGTATTGTTAAAGCTCTTCCGCAGTGCTTGCTTTACACCTCTCCTTACGCACTCTTGGTTTTACAGCAGAGGAGTCTTGTAACTTTTGGGTGGTTCAAATGTCCCAGCTGCAGCAGGTGTGCTATGTAGCCCTGGGATTGCACAGCCAGCTCTTAGCTAATCCGAATTCCTGATTTTTTAAGGAAATGGCATGACTACAGACTCCTGAGGCTTGGGTTCATTTGGAACCTGCCCACATTTCTTCTTTGCATTTACACATTCTATAATATTTTATTAACCGTTTTTTTTTTTTCTTACAAAGGCATCTCTTGCTCTGAGGGACACCAATCCCCAGTAGAACTCTATAACCTTCAGTAAAAACTTTCTAAAATTTCCCTCCTTTGCTAAGCATGAAGGGTGCACCTGTACAGTTATACCTGCAAAAGTTGCATCCTCAATTTCCCTTTGATTATTTCACCTTGATAAATTAGGTTTTTAAAAATTCATATGGTTGCTTTAGTTATTTTTTAAATGTAGGATATTATTCTCCAAAACAAACTTGAAGATTTACTTATGTAGCATCAGAACGGGTCACAGGAGTGGGAGAAGCTGTGTGTAGCTCTGGGACTCTGTAAAAGGCTCTGTAGTCCTTCCAGTTCTTCAGTTCTTGCTGCAGTGTCTAATCCTCCTGTTGGAGTACAAAGAATAGGAGGAGAAAAGGGCACCCAGGTGGGTGAACTGCCTTCTCAGATCCTTTTCTTTAATACAGTAAAATATTGCTCCTGAAGATATGACTGGTATCTTATATTGAAGTAAATATAAGTGATTACTGTAACCACAGCAGTTAATGTATCTTTTTAATTTGCATTTTTTTAATTTATTTTTGTAGAAAATGAATCCTAAAAGTTCCATCAGCTCATCTTCAATTTTATATCGTTATGCTAGTTATAACTGTGTTTATATTTAATGCAAGACATACTATAAATACTGACAGATTTATTCTAACAAAAATATTTGCATTCTTTCTTGAATGTATAGGAACTATGCATTGTCCCATTCAAATTAGTGGAGTAACTTGTGAGTATCAATAAAGTAGAATTTAATGTAATATCAAATGCTGTAGAACCTTATTTTATTTTCAGGTAGTGTTATACTCCTAAATGACCTCAACAGTCAGTGAAGCTTTTCTTATTTTGGCCATTGTACTTGGCTGTTTTTATTTATTTAATCAGCCCACATGACATTATTTTTGGCCTACCCACTCTTTTTTTTAAATACATAAATTATTTATGCAAACTACTTGTCAGCATGTTGCAATAGCATGCTCTGAATTTCATTTAACTCATGGTACTTGTAACCAGTAGCCAGCCTTCTTTACTTCTCTCGTTTTCAATCCATTTTTATATCCAGCAGACCTGTTGGCTGTGAAAGTGCCTTTTTAAGGTCAAATTGTGTCAACCCGCTTCAGCTTTTCTCTCCTGGCCTTGGTCTACAGTAAAATAAAAAGTCAGATGGAATAACACCAGCTAGTATTCTTAATTTATTTATGTTTTTTTTTTTTCATTTCAGACTTACAGAGTGGATTTTATGCTTCACTGCTGCGAATACAGGAATCATTTCTTTGCTGTTGCAGTAGAGTTTAGCCCAATTTTCTCGTGAAATAAGTTGGGGCAAGGCAGTGTATAGAAATTTGCATTGGAATAGCTTTCTGTACCTGGAAGAATAATTTTGGCACCATTAGTAATTAATAAGTATAATGTATTTGAAAGAAAGTCAAACATCTTCCTTCTAGATTATCTTTGTAGGCTCTTTGCTCTCTTTTTTTCAAGTGTTCCTTAATACATTACGTGGTTCCCACTTATATTGCTGTGTGATTTTTACCAAGAATTTCTCATTTTTATTTCTTTGATCTATCCTAAAATAATACAAAGAAACACTGGTATGTTCTTAAACAGAGAAAGTAGGGAGTTGATCCTATGTTTTACTGTTCAGTTACCTACAAAGCTTTGGTTGGAATCAGGAGAGACATGATAGGGTGGGGGTGTTTGTTTTCCTTATGCATCTCCTTTTTTCCTGATACTGTTTTTATTTCATTGTTGGGAAAATGCTTCCTTGATGTTGTGAATGCCTGGACCTGACTGGGTAACTTTTCAGTGAACACCTGTTTCGGAAGGTTCCAAGGGTAGTGAGCCATTCTCAGGGATTACCTTGTGCTTAATCCAAAAAACCAGAATGCTGTTCTTCGGTTACTTTGTTTTAATGCAGTTCCTAATCCAATTAGCGACCAATTAGAAGTGAGAACACTTTTTCTTTCAGACCCTTAGTTAAAAATAGTCAGTAGGATATATGTTAAAATTTCAAATTGCGTTATTTTGATGCATTTTTTTTAATAAAAGGAAAGTGTTTTGCCAGCAATTGATGGTTGATTGCACTACGCAATAGAATTTAAGTCTATTTTTTTACATCTGAACACAATATGGAATTAAGACTGCTTAGAAAAGTTTTTAGTGTGTTCCTGAATGAGAGAAAATGTAGTTTGCTTGACGTTATCAGCAAGTCAGTTGGCAGGAAAGATAAAAAACCTCCTACCCTCGAGGAAGAAGACGTGACCTACAACCAAGCTGGGGTGATGTCTTTCAACTAACTCTGTAGCTGGCAAAGCACTAAGGAAAGATTTGTCTGGTACTTTTATTTTTCTCTAAGCAGGTTGTCAAATAGATGTTTTTCCTTTATTTGTATAATTTAGTATTTAATTTTTGTGCTGCTTTATTTAGGATTCTTGGGGCTTCTAGAAATGATGAACTAACTTCTTTGTTGTAAATAGACCAAATCATGATAAATGTAAAGGTAGGGTTTTTTTTTTAATTAAAAAAGTGGAACTGGAAAGAAAAAATGCACCACATTGTTACTGTGTACACATAGCAATCCCTGGGGCAGAGGGCAGTTTTCATGGAATGAAGGATGGTTCCGGTTTGAAGGGACCTGCAAGAACTTAGTTCCAACCCCCTACCATGGGCAGGGACCCCTCGCAGCAGACCAGGTTGCTCAAAGCCCCGTCCAACCCAGCCTTGAGCACTTCCAGGGAAGGGGCTTCCGTACCTTTGGGCAGCCTGTTCCGGTGTCTCACCACCCATGCGGTGAAGAACTTCTTCCCAATATCTGACCTAAATCTACTCTCTTTCTGCCTGAAACCATTACCCCTGGTCCTGTTGCGACAAGCCCTTGTAAGCAGCCCCTCCCTCTTTTCCCTGTATCCCCCTTTAGATATTGGAAGGCCCCTGTTCTCCCCAGAGCCTTCCTCTCTCCAGGCTGAACGTTCCCAACTCTCTCAGCCTTTCTTCATAGGGGAAATGCTCCAGCCCCCTAATCCAGCCCCCTGTGGTCTATTTTCATTGAATACATCTAAACTATTTTTAGATGTCTTAGGGTCTTGAAAAAGAATAATGGCAATACAAGACTCAGGTGCATTTCAAGAAAAATACATATTTTTGTTTAACGTTAGCGTAAGTTCATGGAAGTTGTTAATCTACATTCAGAGTTCTTTGAATTAGCAAATTGACCAGCTATGGATTACTTCCAAGAGGATGAAGAAAATTAAACAGATAGACCAAAAGTTTCTTCTAAAATCTCATGTTAAAAAACTTCAGGAGTTCTGTTACTTGGGAATGTTGTGTTTTTTGGTTTTGTCATAGATCTGATTTTTGTGTACAAGTTGGTTTGTGCTTGGTTTTGGTGGTTTTTTTTTCTTTTTTTTCCCCTCCTTAGCTTTCAGTAAGGAATAAGAAACTGTGGATATCCGTATAGTTTGGCAATTAATGAGGTTTCACTTTGGCAAGTGCTGTAAACCTTCCTGTTGTGTGCAGATGTCGTCTTGTGCTAAATTTCTAGTGTTTTGACATTACAGAGAGAGAAATTGTTTTGGGGAGAAAATTTTCCTATGTCTGCCTGTCTTCTGAAATGTTAATGGTAAAAGCAAGGCAGTTTCTGAGCAATAGCGGGCTTCTTAAAAATACAGCTGCTTGGAAAAAAACCAATCCAATGAAAACATCTTGGGGAGAAGCTCGACATGGCAGAAAACACCACTGGAGTGAATGAAAATGTCAATTCTGATAGTGCTTTGGTTTCACTGGCTGTGGTTCCGTATAGCTCTGCAGTTTGATGCTGAATGCTTGAGGCACTGCATGAGAAAATAAATGTTGCTCCTGGGTGCTCCTTGGATAGATAGCTTGTGGCCATCTTTGAGGATATAGAGTTCTAAATTATCTACACAAAGTCCTGATTTGTTCCTAAGTAATGAGCCTGAATACTGCTTGGTGCTGTTCTTTGGGTGTTTTACCAGACTTTAGAAAAATACATGCTATTATTAAGTGTGCAAGCAGTCTAGGGGAAACCCAGCAAAAATTAAAATGAGGTAAGGCCTAGGCAAGTTTCAAAATGTGTAATTGTGGAGAGTTTCTTCCCTCTTTCTTTGAAAACCCATTAGCTTATTCGAATGCAGTATTGCAAAATTGAGTTTTGAATGAGTAGTTTGTGGCAAAAAGTTGATGGTATTAGTTAGTATTTAAAATATCACAGGTTTCGAAACAAAATCACTTTTTTATTCAAGTAACAAAATTAGATGATACTGTTAAATCTTAGGAAAAATATGGTGATATTTGCAGAGAGAAAGATTTCCTCTGAAGAGCACAGTCCGAGAACAAAATTAATTAATCCCCGAGAAAGCATCATGAGACTTTGGCAGCAAAATATCTTAAAAAAGGGAGATCTTGAGGACCCTTCATTTGCAGGCAATGAATCTATTCACCTGAGCTGAGTGCTTTGTTCTTGCAATCAGCAATCCTTAGACGAAGAGAAGTAGAACAGAAAAATTTGCCAAGTAGGTAACAATCTTACTAGGCAAAGTCATTTTATTTTCTGATGTGTTTGAGTGTACAGTCTTGGAGAGAATAATTCAGGAAATATATTTTTGATCAATAGAAACACAGGAAAGCTATCTGAGAGTTCTATACCTGTTTCTCCCACTTTCCCTTCTATCAGTGTGGTGAAAGACAGGGATAAATTCTCAACATTAAACTTGTCTGTGCCAAGTAGAAGCTCAGAACTTCAGTAGAACACATGAAAACATCATCGATCAACAAGAAATTCCAGATATAGTGGAATATCCTGATGTTTTAAATTGTACTATCTCACCTGATTTAGTAGAGTTAGGCCAGCCTTTAAACATAAGGTAAATGCATCTGTGTAGCGAAAAGGAACAGTGTTATCAAAATGTCTTGGGACTGGCAGGAGCTATAAAACTTGAAGGTGACGCTGAATAAATTATAAACATTTTTCTACATTTAAATAAGTAATTTAGTTTTATGCTGGTGTAAATTAAATGGAAGTTATATCCTGAAGTGGTTTAAAGATGCAAAAAAGGGGACCAATATTTGAGTTCAGTACAATCACAGTAAACAAGTTTTTAAAAGTGTTTGTTCTAGAGTGAAGTAGTTAAGGATTCATAGCAGTGTGAAGTTGCTGATTACTACCTGCTGGCATTGTACTTTATATTCTAAGATAATAATGAAATAGGCTTTCTGCCTTGGCATTCTTTACATTTATGAATATATATAAATGAATACATTTCATCAGCTTCTACAAGGACAGTGAAGAGGCTATGATAGCGCTGATCCAGGGACCTCAGAGGTTTGCATAAACATTAGTTGGCAATATGTGATTAAAAAATGGATCTTAGGGCTAGAGTGGGGGATGGGTGGGAGGGAGATTATGTTTCAAAGGTGTAAGAGCTTACTTTAAAATCTACAGTGAGTGTTTTTTCTGAACTTAGAACTTGTTTTTGCTCACTCATAGTCCTAACTCAATAATAATATGATGAAAAAATGTTTTAATGTAGATCAGTGAATTATTGCCTATTATGATTTCCTGACACTCAAATGCCATCTATCAGTCTTCAAAGGAAGACTCTAGTACTACTTTATAAGAAATACGTGGTTTTTGTATTTTGTATATGAATACTTTGCATGTTTTTAAACAATTTTTTTTTCAGTCTTAAGAGACAGAGGAAGAAATTGTTTTGGCTCTTGTGCAGAGTGTCACTGCTGCTTAGCAAGTATTCTACCTGGTAGTATGCTGAAAACATGAGTAAAAATCATGGTTTTGTAGATGTCAGTAATGTATAAATATGCTTTTCATTGTTAAGTGAACAAAGGCAAAAGGTAAAAGACATGTTGAGGATCAGATCTGGTTATGTTTGTAGCCTGAAGAAAATGGGGGTAATGAACTGAGCAGATGCAGGCAAACTATAAAAGGTCACAGGATAAACTTAAGGTCAGAATATATTGCCTTTCAGCAAAACATTTCAGAGTGTTTACTGGAAAAAAACTTTCCTCGTTCAATGTGAATACAGTAAAGGTAATAAATGTGCGTTGCATCACACTGATTGGTACCTCCTCCATTGTAAAGCAATTGTTATGTCAGTTTGCACTACGTGCTGAAGGAATGATCCTTAGAGGTAAATCAGGTCGCAGCGGTGACTTCAACTACCTAAAAAATATGGAAAGAGTATGTATTTTTAAGTTGGAAAAAACCTGAGTCCAATATACCTGTCATATTTTGATCTTACCATCTTAACCTTGATGATCTTCTCATCAACAATATAACCAATGGAATAGAAGACAATCTTTGACCTTTCTGTATTGTTAGCTTTATTTTGGGCTTAAAAATTAGGATACAGCTGTACAAAAATCAGTAGTATTTTGTCTGATCAATTAAAAACTGATAGCTAGAAAGCCATAAAATGCAATTTAATCCTTTTTAATAATAAAAAATACTACAGATTTTTTTTATTCCATAGAATAAAATGCCTGTAGTAAATAATTGATCCATTATTTTCACAGGCAAATGTCTATATAGTTGATGTTTCAATTTCAATTTTTGAAACACAAGTATTTATTTTCTTACTGCTATTTTAGTAGTGCAATCATTTTCTTATTCCTGTAAGGTAAAAAAAGCTGTTACAATATATAATTTAAATTTCTGTTATGTTATTACAAATTTTTTTTAAAAAAGACAGTTTATTCTTGAAATGCTTTTCTAATGAGGTCTAAGCAATGCTTGTTTCTCTCCCCAGTGATTTTCAGTTTTGTAGAGAATCTTGAAAAATTGGCACTTTACGTATGCAAAGGCAAAATTTCAGTTGGTTTGTTACAGAATATTTTACAACAGATCTTCCCTGTCAAATTTCTAAAACAAAACAAAAAAAAGCCTCCCCAGTGTCCCACCACTTGTAATAATCTTTGAGCCTCTAAAATGATGCTTTTTAGTTTAGTTGTAAGATGATGGATCTGCTCCCCTGTTGCCCTTCAGCTGACTGAAAATATTTGCACAATGTTTCTGACCTCCAGTGTGTGAAAGGGTTGGGTTTCAATCATTAGCAGTTAATTCAGATTGTATTAAAAGTTCCTTGTGTTTTGGACAAATGTCTGTACAAATCAGTGTGCATTCCTGAGAAGTTTAGGTCATGCTTTTTATGTTATTTGACCCTTACTAACGGGCCATGATATCTTTCACCAAGTATTTACTGTACTGATAATTCTGGCCTTTTAGGCTGCATGGATGTGTGGAAACAGAAGTAGCTTGTTGCATGTTTCAGTATTAAGTGTTAACACATTCGTCTACTCTGCAGTTTTCTAGCAAGGGAATTTTGATTTCTGTCATGTGTGGCTCTTGACAGAACTACTGCTCTCCTGTGTTTCGATAATTGTTTCAGTTCAGTAGCAGAATGATACAGAAAACATCACAGTTGAAATGGTTGAGCTTTATCCAGGTTAATCTATGTCTGTCATTGAAGCTACATTTTGTAAACTTTATGTTTGACCTTTGACACCCGCCGCCTCCAGCAGGGAGCCCTGTTACATCTTCTATACAATGCTTTTTGTACAATAGCAAATTTTATATGGAAATGTAGCTGCTTTTTTAATAGATCCCAAAGGCAGAATTTTCCCATAAAGTTGCTATATGCATAAATAAATGAAAAAAAAAGGATAAATATAAACTTAATAGATGCTAATATGAAGGACAGCACAAAAAATCATGTTTAGTTTAATGGCTTTCAGGTAATCTCATTGATTTCTCTCAAATTAGTATCTTGTGCTATACAACCAGATGTCATCTTCACATAATTATGTATGTAGCTTCTAAATTCTTTTTTGGAAACAACGTTAACTACAAGATTTAGTTCTTCAATTTTACTATAATTTTCTAAATTATATATTCATAGAGATATTAAATTTAGATGAATACTCTCCCTGGATTCTTTTACCCTTATTTAGACATACTGACTGCTCAAGGGCCTTGAGGAAACTTAATTCAGCTCTCGAGCAGGTACTAATTCTCAGAAAACAAATTGGCAGGTAAGCATAAATTTTATTTACTGTATTAACCACAAAGCGTAGAAGTCTTGCTGGTGTAAATATAATGCTATGCATGATCAGGATTCCTCAGCTTTTTCT
>NW_009709851.1:0-18827 GCF_000703405.1 Apaloderma vittatum | reverse complement strand
TGGATTCCCCCCCCAGCCCCCCCCCCGAATGAAATCTATCCATATATATGGAAAAGTACACCCACATGCACATGTATGTCTATATATACTCTCTCTATATATATATATGTATTTCTCTCACATTTGCCCAATATTTCTGGACACAGCTACTGCTTGATAATCAGAGTTTGACTGCTGCATACTGGACAGTCTCCACATAGGGACTGTGCTCATTGGAAATGCTAAATTTACTTTTGGGCACCCCAGATGTTTTGTGCAACTTCAGTATCTGCTATGTAGGAAGTCTAATATTTTAGAAAACTATATTATGGACTAATGTCTGTATTTGAGTTGTGCATACTGAGCAAATTCAGAATTCTAGGAAGATTTGAAATTACTGCGTAGATTTTGTGCAGTGGATGTCTGCATCTTTCTGCTTGGAAGACTTTGCGTAGCTTAACTGTTCTGCATGATCTAAGTAGATGGCCCACATACTTTACATCCTAAATTATTAGTTAAGGTCAAAGATTACTATAAGTCATGGAAAACTGTAGAAATCCAGTATAATTGATTAACTATGAACCAGTACTTCTGTGGAAGTGTTGAGGCAGAGTCTTCAACTAGACATTGATGAGCACGTGCTGCATGAACGCTCAAGTCAGGTCTGGGGAAAGAAACATACTTAAAGGTTTTCTGGTTTTTAAGGCTGGTGTCTTCTATTTTTACAGTGACCCCTGAATTATTGCTCTTCCATGAAGCTCATTTTTGTTAGCGTTAATTTTTAATGGTCCTAATCAAGATACGTTACAGCAGCATTGGTAACAACATGCTTTCAGAATTCAAAGGGTGAAGAACAGGGTGTTCTGTGTTATTATAACTTTGTCCTTTGTTTTGAAAATTTGTTTATAAATGTTCCACTAATATGTTTCTTTTAAAGTATGGTGTTTGCATTACTGAAATATAATAGTTACAGAAGTCACAGTTGGAGCTGCACAAGTATTTTATAATTACTGAAGAGAAATATCCAATAAAGCCGTGATAAAAATATGTGGATGTCTTTGTAAAATTTGGCACAGTTTTGGCCTTCTAGATATTTGAATATTATGTTTCATGTTCCTGCTTTCATAGCAAAATCTAATAATATTTGTAATTATTTCTTTATTAGTTAAATATTGGCATTTGCTGAAAATGTCAATTCACTCTAGATCGTAAAATAGATAAACTGTAGTGTGATAACAGTGATTTTCGTGAAGGACAGAAACTTGGCGAAAGCTTTCCATACATTGTAATCAATTTTGTACGGTTTTAGTAATTTGGGAGGAGTGGGAAGGGGTCTTAAATTGTGTATGGAAGGAAGAAGAGTAGGAGATAATTATCAGAAGATGAGATGTCTATAAAATCTTTCTTTCTAGTACCCCTTGGTTGTTCACATTATGCACACATGCAGTGTTTTGGTGTTTTTTTTGAGAGGGATTGCAATGTGTTTTTTGGTAGAAAGATGAATGGCAAAAACAGTTTGTTGTTCAATGAATAATCTGGACAAAAAGAGAAAATGTAATTAAAAATACTGGAAGATTGAAAAGTAGTATTTCTGGAATGTTTGTTAGTTTTTTAATCTGTAATTTTACCAGAAGTTGGATTCAGAAGTAACTTTGCTTATATTACTATCTATTCTACTTATGCTTACCCTTGCTCACCTTGTCCCTTTAGATGTGTTCCTATAGCTATTTCTGGGAGTACATTCTGAACTGAATCAGGAAGCTGATTTGATTTAATCATTCCCTCATTTCTCTCTCTCTTTTTTTTCTTTTTTTTTTTTTCCCTTCCTTTCCCAACCTGGATTAGTTTCCCAGTCACATTCACAATGCAGCCCTACAAAGAGTTGTGCAGTACAAGTGAAGGGCAGAATGGGGACAAGGTTGAGTAGTAGAGTAGGAGGAATGAAAAACCCTTAAGTCAGCATTGCGACTGGGGAAAAGGTATGTGGAACCTTACCCTTGTTTTAAACACCCCAGGTTCTTCCAGTGATTGCCTCTTCTGTAAGCTAATTCACAAGACTGAAGTACACACCATGTAAAACAGAAATTATCAATGAGTAAGATTAACAACAGCTTTTTCACACTGTCATTCTGGTCAAACGTGTAAACTGTAAATGTAGGGCAGCATTTATCATAACAAAGATCTTTTTCCATTACAGCAAGTCATAAAAAAAAATTTACGATAGCTTAAACTAATTTTTCCTCATGATTTTTATGGAGATTCACAGGTTTGTTTTTCATTTGAAAGGATGGTTTGGACTTTGTGAAAGCCCTTAGAACTATCAATCTCTGATAAACCAATATACACAAGAGCACAATGTTTTCTAATAGTTAAATATTAGTTAGCTGGAACTCGAATGAGTAGTGTTTGGCACAGTGCAGTGGCTGTATTGTTAATGCCCTTAAAATGAAAATGTTTTCAGTACCTTAGTCTGCCTATGCATCCTGTATATTCAACTGCCAAAAAGTCAAATCTAGTATTAGAGAGGTGGAAAAGCCTAAATTAAATATTTGGTAGAATTGCCATTGTTTATATTTTTTTTCTTTAAAGTTTTCTAGTATAGTTTTCTTGAGGTAAGGTTGAATGTTGTGTGGAAAGAAATTACCATGAAGTTGTTACTGAGCTGTGACAAAAAGGCTGTAAACGTTGTACATAAAAATATGGTCATGTTTCTTGAACTGAAACAAGAACATGCCCTGTGAAGGCAGAGTACTTTAAAGTATATTTTGTCATGTGGGAATAGATCATGGTGACAATTCTGATTTCTAAAGGAATCAAATGGGTTATTCTTAAGACGTTTCTTTCCCCTGCGGTCTGCTTTTTAAATACAGAAGTTAGAAGGTTCAAAACGTAGATCTACAACAATCTGTTCAGTGGATTATGCTGGGCATCCCAAGAAATGTGAAATAAATTTGACCAGCTCCTTGGAATCCCAATTTTCCCCTTATCAGCGGTACTCTTAAAAATGCGGTTCCCCCAAAATGCACAGAGGAGACTAAGAACGCCTATCAGCAATGCACGTTTTGGAAAGTTTTTATTTAGAAAAACCTATTTAGAGTACTAATTATAATATAGCAGAATTTTGACTTGTAGTATTTGGTTATTATTGCAAAAATGGAGAGTAGCTTCGTGACTGATTGTATTCTTCTTTTACTAAATTCTGATGACCCAACTCAGGCAGAGCCATTGTGGGTAATACAGATAGAGAGAAATTGGGATTCTGTAGCTGAAGATTCCTCCTACATGTAAATAATGCTCACCAAAGATGCTTTTATAACTAGATAATCTGTGATTAGACTTCAGGAATGGCAAACTGAATGGTGAAATCCAAAAACGGGACAGAAAAGTGACTGTTCATAGGACGTTTGGGGTTTTTTATAGACTCAGAAGGGCTATTGCCCACTTCACAGTAGTATTTAAATTTGTACTTAAGACCAGCTTTGGAATTACAGAGGAGCTAAAGGCACATAAACGTTCCAAATTAGTCCCTGCTTCCCTTTTCCTTGCCCTTCAGCACTATTCCTACTGTAGCATCATGGCTACTTTCCAGCCTGACAGCCCTACCTGTGTGAGGAAGCCAAGTGCTGTGCGAGAGCTCCTGAGTGTGTGTCACCCCCAGTGAGAGTCCCGTGCTGAAGATCTGTGCCCGTCCTGTGCCTCAGTATCGCCCACGACGATGTCTGCAAAGTTGAACTTGCGTTGGCACTGTGTCTAATGATGCGTGTCTCAGGGAAATCAACTGGACTTAAGCATTTTATGAAATGCTTTGCTTAATGGATGGACTTAATAAAATATATGTTCGAGTGCTACTGAATTTGCATCTTTAAAAATGGGTTTAAAAAGAACTTCTTGGATTTTTTTAGTATGCTCTTCACCTATTATCTTTTCTTCTCTGTTTTTGCCCCGTGAAGTCTCTTGTCTGTGATGGGAAATTGTATGTGCAATGATAACATAAGTTACAGAAATGAGGAAAATGGATCTCCTCAGGTATAGAAAGCAAGTTCTGTTTATGTTTGTATCTTAGTGAGGCATCGAATTACTTAAATACTTGTTCTCATACTTATTTTGACTCATTAAAACTGACAATTATTTTAAATGAATAAACTGGTGAACAGTTTTTATAAGTTTTCATGATTTGTATAGAATATTAATGAAACTGATTTTGGCCACAATTTATTATAATTGAGGTAAATATTCAACTACTCTTTGCTTATTTGCCAAAGACGGAGAACTAGTGTCTGATTCAGAGAGTCTGTTTCTGCTTTGCACCTATATAGAACAGGTGAAGAATAATTCTAAGTCAGATTGTAGGGTTTTTTAAATGATTGAACTTACATACACCCTCACATAACTGGAAATAGCTACCTAGTATGCAAGTCGGTGGAAAATTCGCTCTGTTACTGCAGCACAGTTTCAGTGCAAACTTCAGTACATCCTTAATTATGGAGTCACATAATATTTGCCATCAGATCCATTTGTCAACTCCATTTGCTGTCCAAAGTTACAGATGTCAGAAATTTGTACATGTCATCAATTCATTTGTCATAGTTGTTGTATGTTAACATTAAAATCGAGGTAGCTAATGTTGACATCTAAATTGCCATCTTTAGGTTTCAGAGTCAATAACAGCTTTCAATTAATTTAATACTGATCTGAGATGTTGTGTCAGAGTGATGCAGATATAAGGAAGTCAACACTGGTTTATACTTGCTTCGCTTGTTGGTCTTCAGAAAGTGTAAAACAAAGGTTTCCCAAATGTAATTTTCACAAATGAAAGTTTATGTTGATGCTGGAAGGATCAGAAAGAGCTGTTGAAGTGACAGCATGAATTGGATTCTGATTCAAAAAAAAAAAGGGGGGGGGAGTGAGAAGGAAGAAAAGAAACAATTATACCCATAACCTGCTATTGTTAATTTACTAAATTGTTACTCATTAGATAGTGAGCATAGATATTTAGATAGATTATATAAATAAGAAAGCTAACAGCTATAATTACATTTTTCTTAATTTTTAAGTGCAGATGTAAGATTGTTAGCAGGTCATGACTTGTATTCATGTCTCAGTACAAGATACTATTTTAATTACATTTAAGGGTATTGCAGAAATCCAGTTTGAATTCATGATGTTTTGAACAAATGTTATGTTACTCGAACAAAGCAGAATGCATTTATTAACCTGTATCCATAAGGTTCATAATGAGCTTTACTAAAATATAGCACGAAATGAAGTTTTATGATGGTTCCTTCTTTTGTTCTTTGTAACTTCAGTTACATGTGCAGCTGGAAGAAAGGTACCTAAATGGCAAGAGACTGTGAAGTGGTTTTGCAGGCTGGAAAATAGCTTATTCTTGTGTTATTACATGCAGTATCAACAAGTGCACACCCAGTAAATGGTCTGAATTTGACCATCATGCCATGCCTGAGTCTGTAATTATCTCTGAGATAATTATCACTTTTGTTTTAATCAGAATCAAATGTGAAAGCTAAACTTTATTTACACTTAAAATGTAAATGCACTTGTGAAGTTACCATTAATTTTATCTTCTGCTGGAAACCCAAGTGTTCTTTTCCCTGATCGCCGAGATCTTTAGACCCCACACCTTCATTCTGTTACCCTGTGCTGGATAATTTCTGTAGTAAAGAAAAGTGTGTATGTGTCACCAGTGTGGTAGAGAACCCAGCTCCTGAGAGTGGCTCCTAACTAGCAAACCAGCTCTGCTGTTTCTTGATCCCCTGATGTTCTGCCTGCTGAGGTAGCCACAGTGATTCGGAATGGATGTTGAATTCATCTGAGTGTAATTCCACTTACACCAAAGCTGATCTTACTGCTGCTTCTCATTTTTGGATATTACCTCCTTTATAGCTTTTATTTTTTAATGGCAAAAAATAAGAACCTAATATTTAACGTGTGGTCTACAAGACATCTAGCTCTGGAGAAGAACAGGTCAGTCATCTCATTCCAGTTCCTTTTTTCTGCTTCTGAGTATGTTTATTTTCCTGCCATGCAAGGGGTTTCTGTTATTGATCATGGGATAGTCTGTAGTCAGAAACTGTATGGGGAATTGTCTGGTAGAGTTCTCAATAAGATATGGTGCCTGTTTTAAAAATAAATAAATAATGAGTGATGTGGTAAGAAGCTCTTAAGTGGGAATTAGATTCTATGGTCTGTCAAGGCCCATGTCTGCTAGCTGCGTAAATGAGTAGAGCAGACGGCTGAGGAGGAAAAAACCAGTTTGAAAGTTGCAGTTACACTGAGACAGCAGGCAACTTTGTTATGTAGAAACACAGTTGTTAATTTTAGTTGCACTAGTTTCCTCAAGCATATCTACCTGCCACTACAACTTCCACAAACAAGTATAAAGAGATGAAGACAATCCTTGGATAATCGCAATCTCTGTTTTTGAAAAGTGCCTTGTTGGTATAGAATTCTGCGGAAGTCGTGCAGCCAGCTCCAAGAGAGAGACACCTACTGCTCCCCAGGCTCTTGGTGTACTATGGTGGATCAATGTCGATTAGACGTGCCTTTTTATGGAACAAGACAGGTTGGTTGTGCTGCTGTGGCATTGCTCCTGCTGTTTTATAGTAGATCTGTTGGTCTCTGCAGAAACAAATTAATTTTTTCTTTTTGCACTTCTTTTGTATTCTGTTTTGCCTTTAAATGAGATGTCACTTTGGGGAAAAAAAAAATCGATTAAAATTCAATTCAGTGTTGTAGGTTGAATTTTGTAGAAAAGTTGGTTTAAAAATCCCAAGAAGTGCACAATTGCTGGGAGTTTATCAGGAAGCTTGTGGTTTTCCAAATGTAGATTTGGGGAAGTATTCTGCTCGTTAACCTGGAAAGAAAAAGCATATTCCTGTATGGATAATGTGATGCATTCCTATGTAATGAAAAATATATTTGTATTTTACACATTTCCCTCTCCCCACTGCCCTGCAGTGAGACAGTTGGGGAAAATAGGTGCTGCTCCAGATGCACTTGCTTGTGCTTACAGAAGCCTGGAATTCCAGCTCTGCACAGAGGGTGAAAGAAATATAAATTTTATTTCATTATTTTTTTTAATCTAATTATTAAGATATCCAGATATTTTATAAGATTATGATGCTGATAGTCCATGATACGAAGAGATATCCATCAACCGGTGAAGATATAAAGGGTGGAAAAAGTAAAAATGGCATTGCATGCCTTAATGTGTCTTCATACTTGTGTTAGAAAAAAGTTAGCTTTTATCTAATTAGAAGTTAACATAGCAATAATTTTGTAAGGCAAGCATGTGCACGCAATGAGCTGATGTCGCAGGAAGGAAATGACAAGTGCAGAAGAGCATAAATCAACCTCTAGCTGAAATGTCTTGTTTTTCAACAGTGCATGAAGTCTTTATAAAAATTTTAACCCTAAAGTAGCTCTTAGTTTTTGGATTTTCTAAGAGGATATTTGTAGCTTTGGATGTCATGAATTGACTCAAAAGTAATTCAAGATCTTTGAAACTTAGTGATACATGCAGTTGATCTCTTTAAAGTAGGGGATTTGTATTTCACTGAAGTGAGCAACAACTCGGCACTGATTTTGTGAAAAAGGGAGACCTTGCATCTTAGTAGCAGAAAAGAAGTAGCAGTAATGTAAAAAATATGTCTTTGTTAAATTTATGTTTTATATTATACTTCCAGTGAGTATTTCAGTATTTGTCTTATCAGTTACTTCTGCATTAAGTCTATAAATTTTGACCTCCGAGGGTGTACATTGCATTGACTCTCTGAACTTAACGCATTTGAAACAAACAGAGCTAGCGGGAACTAGCTGAAGTAATATTTACTTTTCTGTTTGATGGATTGCCAGGACTGAGGTGCTAAAGGGCATCAACAGTGCGGGTGGTTGTGGTTTCAATACCTTTGTGTTCTTTCTGTGTTTTTATTTGGGACTCATTAGTTCCTGTTAAAGCAGCAGTCATTTTTTGGATGCAGTAGAAATTCTTAGTTCTTAGTGAACACCTCTGGTAGTCTTTCTGCCTCATTATTTTAGTGTATTTTAGTTTTATTACAAGTTTTGACAGCCTGTTATTTATCTCGTGTTTGCTTAGGCTTCAAATTCTGTTTAAAATGATAAGTCTATTTGATTTGAGAGTGTATTTTATCTTTCACACTACTTATTGTGTGGGATGAGAATGTGGAAGGTTGGAGTACCTTTAGAATTCGTGATGTTGCAATACCTTTTCTTCATTTCATCATTTCATGGGAAGAAGTTCATGCCAATTGTGTGGCTTAAAAGCAGTTGAAAAGGTGAGTCTCTGGAAGAGCTTGCCAACGTGAATTTTTCCAAGTAGTCTTTTTTTTACTTATGTGCCATTGTTTTGTGATCCTTATTGGAGAGAATAGGCCAAGGCCATTTGGTGCAAGTACTGCTTGTCTTTGTGCTTTTCCCCTCTGGTATATTCGTTAAGAAACTATTCTAAAGAAATTTGCTAAGATCTTAAACCCCCTTTTCCGCCCCTTTTCCGCCCCCTCTTTCCCTTTTCCCCTCTTTCTTTTATCCATGCTCAATTAGGAAATACATTGTTCTGTATCATCAAGTAGGATAATTTTTTTTTTCAAAAATGAAGCAGATCTGCAGTTCTGTCTGACTTCTTTGCAGTAGGGCTTCATTTCATTTTCACCTGAAACCAGCAGAAGATTCTCCATGCAAGTTGTTTGGCACGGATTTAGGTTTGTGGCTGCCAAGATTACTGATTAAGTGGATGGAAGCAACTCTTGCCATCATTACACAGTGAGCTGTACCTTAATGTTAGTAGTAGTCTACTGCTAATGTTTTTAAAGACAGAGGCTGACTTTCAGATGAAAATGTTATCCTGTTTAAGCAAGTTGAAAAAAACAGTTTGCCTGTTAAAATGCTTTAGGAAAACTCTTCATCTGAGAATCTTGATTGCTGTACGTTATAGCAATGATTAGTTAGTTGATTGGATGTTTTTGTCTTTTTTTTGCCTACCGTAAACCTTTCAAAGATTTTAGTTTTTTGCAACATTTTTTATTTTTCTTTGAGTGAAAAAGAAAATTAGATTGGACCCTGAGGAGATATATATGTAATAAAAAATAGTTACACCAGCTTTACCATTTATATTAAATGCTTTTTGCATTGTTACTGGGCCATAAAAACTATAATCAGAACAAGCATGCTATAAAAGCAAACTCTTGTTCAAAAGAATTCCTTTCTTTCAGTTCAGAAGGAAGACATCAGTAATTGTATTACTTAGCAATTATAGGGAAATCCCCTTTTATTTACATGGTTTATAAGCTTGAACTAATCCTTCAATGGTCTGCGGAAATAAACCAAGGCAAAAAAAAACGGCAATTCAACCAAAACTAGAGATTAATGACAGTCAAAACTAACAATTAACTCATAATTCTTAGTGTTATGTCTCTAGTAAGATCCAGAATCTCTCATATTGTATACTTTTCATCTATGTTGTTAAAATAATATTTGATACAAAGTATTTGATACATGTTACTAACAGGATTAATAGTCAAAGATATGAAAACTTTTGATTTTTGGTAGACTGTGTGCCAGCAAGTCTTGTTCTTAGGCAGGAAACTATGAAGGAACTAGTGTGTTTTGTGCTGCACAACTTTATTTTATGAGAGGCGGTGGTTTATTTGCCAGATTGGAAATGCATTGCCAGTAACAATTAAAATGTCATACAATATGCCTACCAACCTGGCTTCCCCCAAACTGTTAAACTGAAATATTGCTCAATTGAAGATGCCTTGTTAGGAATAGAAACCACGTTATTTGAATGAAAAATAAAGACAGGAGATGGCTGAATTTCTTCTAATATAAAATTGTCAGCAAGTTAATGATAGCTACCTTATGAGATAAATTGATAGTCTATAAAGTACAGATTAACGGGCACACTATATAAATATCTAGAAAGTCTGCTTCAACCTAGTTATGAATTAATCTGAAAAATGCTCCATATACTTCTAGTACACGTTAAGAGAGGTCTTAAAGTGATTCTGCCTTCTCACTTTTAGTATTGAGAGGTGTAAACTTGGTCATGGAAGTTAACTCCGAGTATTTGATTTTTGTTTGTATTTGACTTTCCACTGAAGTTCATTATGGTTGCGTGATTGTCTTCTTTAAGCATTGAACGAGAGCCTAAATGAGAATAAATAGCAAGAACCTGAAACAGTTCACTTCTCTTTAAAATAAAGGGAGCTTGAAATAGGGATGGGAGGGCTCTTATTGGAATGTTTGTAAGCTGTGAAGGGAGAAAAGACTGCCTAAACTCTCAGAGTTGCCGTATGAACGTGCTGGTGTGAATATCGCCTGCGCCCTGGCCGCTTTCAGGCCGGCTGTACTGGGCAGTTAAGGAAGAACATGAATAAAGTGGAAAATAGCGTTTTTGAACTCTGTTGCACTCTATCTGACAGCTGGCTCAATGTTGTCTCTAAAATGCTCTAAATGGTGAGAGAGACTACACCGTGGTCAGAAAACTGTAACTATTTCCCTCACCAACCTTGCAGTTTATGCTCCCCTGAGACTGGGCAATCTGACCAGTTATGTTGAACATGCTATGACATTTAAAAAACAGTTTAAAAACCTGACAGTTACAGTTGTCCTTGTGGAAGACGACTGATGTATTTTTCATGGTCTTTAATACTCTTACGAAAAAAAAATACCTCTTAAGCTCTGTGCTTTCATATGGATCAGGTTCTCTTCTGTTCCAAGCAAATGAAGCAGCTCTCTATAGCCTCCTCTGGAAGTTTCGTGCTTGGAGCGCATCAGATCTGCAATGTACTGAGTAGAAAAACATCATCCTGCAGATGTGCTGATACATGATCTTTGATCCTTTCTCTCACTACAAACACTGTAAGCTATTTTGCTAAAGCATATGCTTCTGTTTTTGCAGAACCAGGTGTTCCGCATTCCATTGCTACTTGATTTTTCTGCTCAAGAGATAATGCTGCCCACTTCTTCAAATAAAAATAATAAATACTGTAAAGCAGTAATTATTGTTTTCATCTCCTCTTTCTGTTTCGTTTAAAGTGTTATATTTTTTCCCAAAAAACCTCTTTCATATTGTCTTCTGAATATCGTTTGTCTTTCTGGAAAACAGGATTCTTCAGGAAATTGGTATTTGAGGAGAAATATGACAATGAAGATGGCTGAAGTCAGATAGAAGGAACTCCTGCATGTGATCTGGCTGTGTTATAATTCACTGTCACTTGATTTTCTCAAAGAAAGCTTGTTTGAGAGTCTTAATGTTAAAGAATAGTAATTAAAAGAATAGTAATTTAAAAAAATGTCTCCTTACTGACTCCAGGCGGTCCTTTAACACTTCAAATTAAAAGAATAGTAATTTAAAAAAATGTCTCATTACTGACTCCAGGCAGTCCTTTAACACTTCAGATCTAAAGGGTGGAGATAGCCGACCTGTAACTTCTTTTACCATTTTAGTTCAGTTTATGTGAAGCTTCTAATTTCCCTTTTGTTTATGGAAATTTGGTTTACAACTGGTTGATTTTATGTAGCAGTGAATTCTAGAGTATGAGGTGACTGGGGGATGTAATAAGGCTAACTTATCCATTTATAATTCTTTTGAGAAGGAGGAAAATAAAGTGTTCTCTTACTAGTACTTTAAGATTGCCATACTAAGATTAGACATTTTAGATTTTCAGTAGGAAAAGAAATATCTGGATAGATAGAAAAAAGTGGAGATTACATGCATAATGCTTGTAATGCAAAATCTCATTTCTTCTGGAGTTTTTTTATCTGTATTTCTGTGCATTTTCAGTACTGAAAGTATTTATATGAAAAAAATGTGGTTCAACTGGCAAGATATTTCAGCACAAGTTTTGCAAGCAAATGAAGGGGAAATTCAATTGAAACCTTTCTGTTTAATAAGTCAGTAATGTGGTATTAGTTTTCTCATTTGTATTGGATTTAGATGAGAAAAATTACCATTTCTGGCAAAAAAAAAAAAGTTACCCTTTGTAGAACATACATTAAAAAAACCATAAACCACAACTGGTTTTAATGTTGTTAATATAGAAAGAAAGGCAGTTGTAAGCAGAGAGATGGGCTTCCTCAGTGTTATTTAGTAATTTTGTTATCATTAACGTAACTACTTCTATTTTACATCAACTAGTTGTGTTTCAAGATTG
Source organism: Apaloderma vittatum (assembly GCF_000703405.1). Lineage (NCBI taxonomy): Eukaryota > Metazoa > Chordata > Aves > Trogoniformes > Trogonidae > Apaloderma > Apaloderma vittatum. The sequence goes on along the minus strand of NW_009709851.1, from coordinate 6,657 downwards.
TTCGATTTGTTATTGGTAAAATTAGTTTACCTATGTTTATCTTTGAAATAGGAAATATTATTTTTGTGCCTCAGAGCTATGGGAGGGCTTCAATATCATTTAACCTGAGATGGTTTATATCAGTGTATTTTTACTTTGATGGTAGTGAATTCATTGCATATTTTTGGATTGATTTCTTTTTTTTTAAAGACAAAATTTCTCAGTTATTAAATAAAAGCCATAGTGGAAATACGCTATGAATACTGTGCAAGTTTTATATCTTGTTTTATGGAACAGTGATTTCCTTTAGAAATGAATTTGGTTTACTTTTTTTGTAATGCAGGATTAGCCGTGTTGTGTTCTGTTGACCTTTCACAGTTGCTTTCATAGAAAGTCTGAAAGATAAATCTTGTCACACATAATGTGACTACTCCTTTGAAATGTGCTGATTTCCACCCCCCCAAAGTATAATTTGCAAGTCTTTTGAAGGATGTGAAATTAAGAAAGTTAATAGGAGCTCCTAGTCAAATTGATGATTTCATAACTTCAGCATATAGGATAAAGCATTGATTGTGCCATCTAAGCTGTACCTGAATGATTCCCACTCACGTGCAAAATGTGGAGCCTTGGTTAGTGACAGATGGAGTGCATTTTGTGTTCACTTTGGTGTCATAACTTTCTTAGAACGTTGTGGTACCTGTGCTGTATCATTTCCATTTATATCCAGCTGGGATATTTTAGAATTATATTTAAAATCATGGCTTACCAGCAGAGTTCTGTTATTTTGTGACTTTGTAATGTGGACAGAGGAATGTGATAAACTGTCTTCTTTCTCTTTTGGTTTAGGATTGCATATGATTCCCACTTCTCAGCACAAATTCACCTACTAGCATTTCATTTTCATCTTTGAATTTTTTAGTCCTGTTTATGACACTGATATTCAAAGAGTGTCTTGATGTTTGCAGATGTGACTTCTGTATATAATCAAATAAAAATTGGCTTCCAAAATTTCTATCAGAGAAGAAACAGAGTAGAACTGACCTATTTATATTTAATCACAATAATTTAAAGCAATACTGTTCAGGTTATCTTTTAGATTACTGTAGTGGTAGGTGTGAATACAAACAGGGATAGGAGAGGTGTTTAGAATAGAGGATGCTTTTAAGCAAAACTTTTTGTAGCTGCAGGGTGCTAATTTGAAATGGGTGGGGTTCACTTCTCAGTGATATCTATGGACTGCAGCACTGTTAATTACTAAGTACTTTCTGGAATCCTTTGGTAATCTTTTCTGTAATATTCTTAAATCATATCTTAATATAGAAATACTTTCCTGAGGAAAAAAGACCAAACGCATCACTGTAGAAAAAAAGTAAATATACTGATACTGCCATTAGGTTTGTGCTTTGGGCTTGGATACAGAAATAGTCCTCTGTGTGTCCAAGGAAGCTGTAAAGCTCATTAGTAAGTTTATCTTGCTTATTCTCAAATTTTGAGGCCTCCCAGTTTGAACCCACCAAGTTGCTTACAATGGTCATTAGATCTAATCCCTCTCTATCACTTTGCAAAAGTTTTTCGGTGTGTGCAATGCATTCTATTAATGCCCTGGAACTGTATGCAAGTGGTGGAAAAGAGTGTTTTCCGAAGAAGGAAGTTACCTCCTGCTGAGTAACAGGGACATAGTTGAGAATTTTGAAATGCTGCATATTCCTCAAATTATAATTAGTAGTATTTTTCAACAGCAGCAGCCTTAATACTAATATCTAATATATAGCAATCTAATATATAACAACCTAATATTCATAATACAATATTATGTAATTTAGGTGTTCAAAAATATATGTATTTTGATACCATAGTCATATGTCTTTGGGCATATGATTATAGCATGTTAAGGAGTTCAGATATGATTCCTTTTGATCTTTAATATCCAATTTTGCATGGAGAAACTCCATAGTTATCAGCTACAAAGAAAAACACATGAGAGTGCAGAACTACACCCTTTTGAATCAGATTTATTGTGAAACAGCATATCTTGTGAATTCTGTTCTAGGATTAATTGTAAAAGCAGTGGATTTGTATGGGAATGTAGAAGTCGAAATCTACCTAATAATTCATGATGCAGCAATGAAAACAAACATAAGTAAGCAGATGAGAGCAGACACAGTTCCTGAGATCGGTTGACTTGTATTACATGTTAGTGCGGTAAAAGAGAATAGAAACAGGAAAGGCAAAGACAAATATATGGTTTTTATTCTTGCTAATATAGCAAAACAGCTTCAACGTAGTTTTTTGAGATTATTTTTTGAGGGTTGTAAAGTTAGAAAGATTTATTTGGAAATGAAATCTTTAGAATCTGTAGAAAATACTTTTGTCTTTCAAGTACAAATTGAGAGTCAAGTCACACATATGGGGCATGAAAATACTTGCTAGCAGGTGCACTTCTTACACACATAACCCTGCTTTAATTCTGCTTTGCCTTTACCGCTACCGTTCATATTTGAAATTGATGTGTGTTTCTGCCATGTCAAAAATAGATGAGAACAGTTGTGCCATTTTTCTGGGAATAGCTGATCTGTTTTTCTGAAAATAATGCTGATTGTTGTTAATCAACATGTCAGAACTGAATAGTTTTCTTCTTTATCAAAGTGAAGAAAATTGGGACACTAAATAACAGTCTGTGCGGAACTAGGACACTCTCTTTGGAGACATAGCTCCAGACACTGTAGAGGATTTTTTTGACAGATAAGCTGTATGCTTAAAGAGATAAGTGTTAATCTAATACATTGGAAAACAGACAGATTACAGGGTACTGCGGTGCATTCAAATAACAAGACTAAGTTCTATGCACCAGCTGAGTCTGTTTCATGAAACTCCACAAACTTAGTGTGAAGACCCCGGCAGCAGCTGGTGAACCATACCTCATAGGATCCTGATACATCACCCAGACATTGGTAGAGGAAGCAACAGCTCAACTAGCATTCTTAATATAGGAAATTATTTTGTTGTTGTGGGAATGAAGCGAGTTGAAGGAAGCTCAACATAGTGCCTCTTGTTGTCTTTGTTCCCAATCAGGTTCCTCTGTCCCTTTCTTTTTCATTCCAGATATCCAGAGTAAATATTGTCTATCTTTACTATGTCCAGAATACTGATGCTTTATGTAGCTGTATAAGTTAATTAACTGTATCCTATATGACATGTGAATTCTTCAGTAAAAAGTTCACATTAGTGCAGACACTGAGTACAATACACATAGCAAACTCAGACTTTCAAAATTGGAGTTTAATACTGTATTGCCTCAGGTGTGTGTGATATGATGTATTCAAGAATGATGGTGATTCAGAGAAGAATTATGGAAGCTTCAAGGTGCAAGAGTTGCTTGTGTCATAAGAAGACATTGTTCTTTTATGGTTAAAGCTGAGAAAAGGAACAGTGAAAATTAACTTATTCAATCAAGTATTGTGTTTTCTGGAATTACTCTTAAGTGTTCTTAACTGAATATAGCTTTGGGGGTGACTTTTCTTTAAGAGTTGTTAGTTTCTAATAGATAATAGAGTGTCTTAACTTATACCCCTGACTACAAAAGAAGGTTTCATGTGCAGCTTAAAGATGGAGGGAAAAGAAAGCAACAATATCTAAAAGCAGGGATACATGATGCTAAAGTAATTAGCATAACTTAAATGGTAGAAATTAAACCAGCTTTTTTGGTTAGCATTTTCTGTATGATGATAACGTCTACGAGAACACATGCAGGTTCTCCTGCAGTCATTTGTCTTTGTGTGGAATACATTAGTGTAACCTGAGTACTGTGTGAGTACATTGTGGTACCTGAGCTAACAAGACTTGATGGACGTCGGCGCTGCCTTATGGCTTGTGTTTGGCTCAGAATACAGAATATTGTATCTTGTTTACTGGACATGAGGCAAAAATAGAGATCCATGTTAAAATTGTCTAGAATACTAGATGTACCTTAACAAGACCAATCCAGATTGTAAAAATTAAAAGATAAATACAAATAACTGATAATGTCACTGGTTTTATCCTGTTACAAATGGGATCCATTGATCTGGAAAAATAGGAATTTGTTGCAAGTAATAACCTCTGAACTTTGTCTGCTTGTTTTTACCTAATACAAAACTGTATAATGATCTGGTGAAGATTCCTGCTAATTGCTTAAGAGCCATTTGGAGAAGAGTGATTGAAGCCTTCAAAACAAGTAATACTCAAGGCAGGAGTTTTTAGAGTTTTCCAAAGACTTTCAGACAAAAAGAAGCTGTGGTAGTTATCTGCTCACGCTCCTTACGGAGAGAATTTGCTGTTCTCTGTCCGACCCTACTTACTTGTTTATGGCTTGACAGAAGCGTTATCAAGGAAGCAGTGAAGTTGCAAGTGCTATTCGAAAACCACACTGCTGTTGCAAAGGTGATACCAAACTGCTACCAAGAGAGTAGGAAGACCGCTCAGTATGTTTAGCTGTTATATTGGAAGGGTGATTTCAGATGATAATGATGTCTTTTTATGGCGCTTGGCCCAGCTGTGTAATGGGTGTGGTGAAACTGCTCCATAGGTACTGAACTTTTCTTTATCACCTACTGCTGTAGTACCTGAAACCTCCCGTACAACATAGCTGAGAAAATGGGATGTATTTGCACTGCTCTTGCAGCAGTAGGGAGACTGGTAGCTTATGCACTTCTCGCTTGCCATAAACTGATGTCTTCACAGGTTTTGCCATTCCAAGGACCCTGCTAACCTCCCATCAAATGAGTTTCCTTCTGTGTCTTTCTTGTAAAACAAACATAGCAGCTGTTCTGAGAATCTGGATTAAATGGTCAAAAAATCTTCCAGTGAAAGCTGAAAAGAAAGAGATGTTCTGCCTTTTGACTTCTAGTTGAAGATGTGGTAGGGATCTGTATGTCTTCTGGTGTTGTTTCTAATTGCTCATCCAATAGAATGTTCTACAGGGTTGGGGTTTTTATTGCTTGGTTGTGGGTTTTTTTGATAAAGAGTAATCATTTCAAAAAATGAGAAGTTGGTTGATCTGGCATCTTAGAAGGGTTATCTTATGTTAGATAAAACAGGAGTGGCTCTTTTAAAATTTTGACTGTGCAGCATCTGAGAAGACAAACAGTGTGGAGATAAATTATAATATTCATTTAAATATATGCCTGTCTAAATTTAACACTGAAATAAAGATAGAGTTGCCTGAGTGACTGGATTTTTAAAGATGCTGCACACTGAGAATTCACCTTGACTGAAGTGCTGAACTGAAATCACAGACATCCCACTTCTGCACTTCCTCATCTTAGGTACATACTTCAGGATGATCGCTTTCAGATAATCAAAATACTTACATAAGGATCTGGAGGACTGAAGGTGTATTTTGATGTGGTTTCATGAGCTTGGGCACAAGTGTTTCAAAATGTTGGCTGGGCTCTTGTCAACAGTGAAATAACCCAAGTAGAGGTTACAAATTCTGGTCCGTTACTAGTTAACTGGGCATTTGACAACTTCCACTACACCGAAGAATACTACAGAAAAGTATGGCACAATATGGTACAGTACTTTGCTGTGTGATTTTAAAAAGTACTAATTCAAGTTCAAAAGGTTTGTTAAATGCGAGATTCCTGGTAATTTTAAAAGGGATGTACTATATTAGACCTTATAAAGGCCTTGGAAAGGTAACTGCTTTACCAATTAGCTTTTGATTCTGTCGGTACCAGAAAAATGATGTTCAGATCTCCTCTTGAAGGGCTCTCATTAACAGTTATGAAATAGACCAGAGGTGAATACTGTCGTGCCACTTTACTACAAAATATTTGGTAAGCATTTTTAATTTATAGGTTCAGAGTTTCCTGTTTCTACCTGTAAATGCTTATTTGCAGAGAACATTGAATTAGAACCATTAGAGCTGAGAGATTTTCTTCTACTGCAGATAAAGATCTCTGCGTAGCCGTCACCACTATTTCATCTTAGAACATAAATCAGGGAAATAGTCAATATACTGAACAAATTTAAAAGATGTGAGAAACTTCATATGCCATTCCAATTTGATTTTTGCCAAATGATGTATATTATAAAATAAAACATACTGATATTACTTCATGGAGCTGCCTTGGAAAAATGCTTTTGACTTAGAAATATTAGTTTCTGTCACAAATTGTATTTATCTTTCCTGTGGGTAGAACTCAGGGTGCCAACAACGTTTTGGTAAAAGATAAAATTACTCCTATGGTGACAGCAAGTGACAGACTTCATAATATTGCCTCTTTTAAAGATTTAAAGTTTCAATTTTAACAATGTATAGAGTAGGCTTTTGAGGAATAACAAAGCTCTAGTTTTTGCTTGATGTAATTTTCAGTAGAACGTTTGACTGCAGTGTGTGGTTTCAGAGATGCAAATAGATTTTTCTCCAGCATAGTGGAACAGGCCAGCATGGTACAAATGGTCCTGTGGCTATCTTTGCTTGCTTTATTTCTGCAGTGTTACATTTCCCTATTAGAGGACTAAAGTGATTTAAGGAGAAGGGAAGGAAAAAGTTTTAACTTCTTAAGACAATGTACATATTTTTGGAGCAAAAATCTTGTCATTTTATGTTTTTATAAGTACATTGTACATTCATTATATCGTATGAGATAATATATGATACAATATATTATATATACATAATACATAATATATAAC
>NW_009709850.1:5541-5741 GCF_000703405.1 Apaloderma vittatum | reverse complement strand
GAGAGGTGATTCTCTCCCTTTACTCTGATCTCTGGTGAGACCCCACCTTGAACACTGTGTCCAGTTCTGGTGTTTCAACCATGAGAGGGACGTGGATCTGTTGGAGCGTGTTCAGAGGAGGCCATAAGGATGATCCAGGGGCTGGAGCAGCTCTGCTACGAGGACAGGCTGCGGGGGCTGGGGGTGTTCAGCCTGGGAAA
>NW_009709850.1:0-5306 GCF_000703405.1 Apaloderma vittatum | reverse complement strand
GTGTTCAAGGCCAGGTTGGACGGAGCCTTGAGTAGCCTGATCTAGTTGAGAGGAGTCCCTGCCCATGACAGGGAGGTTGGACTAGATTATCTCTGAGGTCCCTTCCAGCCTAGGCCAGTCTGTGATTCTGTATTAATGCTTAACTGTATTAACAGTTCTGATTAGTGTCTCTTTAACATGTAACTGTCATCTAACTCACAGGCGCTGATGACATTTGCTTGGGTATCAATCCTTCAGCATTGGATCCTTTGCTTTCTGTGACTGCTTCGGTTAGCTCATGAGCATTCAGGCCCAGTGTCAAAACCTGCAAGCCCAAAATAGCTGCTCTAGGTGCAATCAACCTCACATAGCATTCACATGCACCCTCCCTGCCCCTCCACACAGCCCAACCCGTGAGAAGCAGCTGGAAAAGCTGTAACAAAACTCCCAACGCCCAGCTGCACCATCACTCCCAGCCTGGGGTTTAAACAAAAGATCAATGTACTTCTCAAATGAGAAGCTTCAGATTAAAATGTAAACAAATGAGTGAGAAATGGTGCCAGGCTTGGAGGGATTAAGGGATTCAATGACAGATGAAACTTTAAGAACTGTTCGAGCCTGTTTCTTAATCCTTTAAACTCAAAGGCACAGAAAAGTAACTTCATAATTGCTATACGCCTGTGCATGCCTCTGCCACTGCCTGCAAAGGCAGCTCACATGCGTTTTAGTGACCAGAAAGGTGGACATCTCTCAATCAGTTCCAGTTAAATAAACTCCTCCCTCTGTGTCCACGTACACGAAGCACAAGTTCTCTCTAACAAGTCTCTCTGTAGGAACTGTTCATGACCCAAGGCACAAGAACGAGTGGAAATACTCATCACAGCCTTGAAAAAGTTGATTGCGAGAATCATTAAATCCTGCAAGACCCCATGCTCTTCTGGAGACACACAAATGAATGGGACTAACTGAGTAAGTAATTGGACCTCTGCCAATTTTTTGTCATCTTCGGTGACACAACATAGAAGGGCAAGACATTCACTAATCCAGATTGAAATTCAGCTGGAGAATACGGACAAGAAAAGAGCAATGGCCCTTCTGCCCATGTTAGGCTTTCTAGATGGCAGGTCACATGGTAGGACTCTTTCCAGTGGAAGACTTTCTTCTTTCTAAACCTGTATATCACTGACACTAGATTCTTGGCAGAAAGTGTTGCTTCAAAAGTTCTTTCAAACCATGGTCTGGAAGCTCAATGAGCTGTGTAGGTCCTTTGGGACACAGCAAAGAGCAGCTTGAAGTACAGCCCAAGGAGCACAAAGCAGTTAGCAACACAGACACATGTCCTTGACTTCTTGCCTTGCTATGCATTTCTTTGGGGAAATGGACCCATTTGACCTTTTAATTTAGTTTCATCTTGAAAATAGCAATAATTCAGGCTGTACAGAAGCACAGTGGGTGCCCATCACTATTTTGAGAGGTGACGTAGGCTTTTTTTACTGTTTCATTATGTTGAATTTCTCCATCAAATCACCTTGTAAGCTATCAGTGCAACAGCCAGCTGAAACTGACTTTTAACTAGACATCTTCCAGAAAGAAATGAACTTTTCTGTGTCTGCTGTTTCTCAGGAATGCTGGGCAGAAAGCTTAATGCTGCCAATATTGTTGGCTCAAACAATGCTTTTGACATTTTGAGAATTAAGCAAGAAGAATTTGAAGATAAATGGCACATTACTGAACGTGAAGAACAATCCTTAACCTGTCACACGTTCCAAAAGAACATGCACACAATCTGGATGGACAGTGAAGAGCCGGCAGGGAGAGGGCATTTGGCTCTCCTTTGGTTATTACAAAGGATTCACGTGGGAACTAAGAGTTCCACAGGGAACCTGGTGAAAAAAACTGTAAATGCAAGGGCAGATGAGTGATAGGGGAAGGGCCATGTGGGTGCACATACTGCAGAGTTTTGTGTGCACAGCACGAAACAGATCAGAGAAAGCGTCAGCGCATGCTGAGCTTACATGCTCTAGTTTATCATGGGAACATGGGAAAGTGGCTCACAGGCCCCTACTGTAAAAGGGGAAACATACTGGGAAGATTGTCACGTGTTGCTGCGCAGGATTTTGCAAAAGCATCAATGGAGCCAGTCTTTACCTTAGCCCAGGAGGCCTCATCAATTCCTCATTAATAAAGAAGAGCAGGAGGCATTTGTTATTTGCATTTGTCCTCCGGAGCAACTGCTACAAATATTAAAAGCCTCGCTTCCCAGCAAGCAGCAGGACATCGCCCGCTGATGGGAAGTAGAGAATAATCTCTTTGTTTGCCTTTGTTTCCGTGCGTGTCCTTTGCTATATTAAACTGTCCTTATCTTGACCCACAAGCCTCTTGTTATATTTTTCCTCCCCTCATCCATCTAAGAAGGGGGGTGATAGAGCAGCTTTGGTGAGCACCTGTCCTCAGCCAGGACCAAACCTCCCCAAGAGCAGAGTGCTGCACTCAGCCCTAGGGCCCCCAGGTTAACGTTGTGTTGTGTTGCGTGGAGCCCCAGAGCAGAATGAGCAGACGCTGAGGCTCCTATACCCCAGGCCATTACCCTCCTTCCTTCCCACAATGCCCTGCAAAAGGGACGGGGCAAACCTCCGGGAGACATAAAAGGGACCAGAGGAGCCATGCCCCCTCTTTGGTCATTGCCTTTACTTTGAGGGGAGAGATTGCGTTGGATGGAGGGAGACACTAGAAAAACCAACAAGAGCAGTTTTTCTGCTGCAAATGCATCAGCTACAACAGTGATGTGACCCGATGTGGGACTAAAAGAAAGAAACGATTGTCTCAACATTGCAAAGACTCCTAGTTCGGAACCGTGAGGCTTATCACACCAAACTGCTGCTGTAGTCATTAACCAACTTTCTGCAACATTTGCAGCGACTAACACCTGCCAGGCCTTGAACATGGCTGGGACAGGAGGCCTTCTGCAACATCCTGCCAGAGAATATGGTGAAGCATCGCAGACACAGCAATAATTCAGCGAGGAACTGACACGCTCTTGCAGAGGAGTCTAGAGAACGGGGACTGCTGATGAGCATCTAGGTAATGAAACAGGAACTCCACTGCCAGGAAAAGAGCAGCCACTGGCCATCTGGTCTGAACCAGCCTTGTAGCCACCAGCTCAGCCAGCTCAGCCTCTTTGAGCTAAAGGGGAAAAGTACACAGCGAGGAAGACGATAAGCCTTCCTCCAGAAGACTCCGGCCCACAACCACCAGAGACCACCAGATGGCAGTGCACGTGCAGCAAGAGGAGGAGATTTATCATGCCTAGTTCCTGTGAAAAGGTGGAGAAAAGGCGGGAACAATGGAAATAAAAGAAGTGCAGACCAGCACCTAGTTGCAATATTCCCCCACCGATGATGGCCCTGCGGGACACCGCTGGACCTCATGGCAGTATTGGTTTCTTCTTCTTTTGCCTTTCTCTTTCTCCCCCCACCTTTTTCTCTCTCTCTCTCTCTCTGTCTCTGCACTTGAAGAATAAATACTCAAAAGAAAACACAACATTGACCTCGTTTGTGTCTTAATCTCACCTCTGAGATCATTTGAGCTCAACCGAGTACAATTCGGGACGAGACACCAGGTAGGAAATTAAAGTGTATTTTTTTCTAGTATACAGGTAGAAAATAAAAATTCATCTTAGTGACTTACATAGATCAGTACTTTATCAAATCTAGTATCAATAATGCTTCTACTGAGGATGACATACTTTAATTTGACACATGGAAGCTCTGTAGTGGGAGTAAATGCAAAAAAAGCTAATGGGGGTGGTGAGATTTGCTGCAGAGACCAGCTTCAGGACGGATAGGACTGCGATGGAGACGGGATCTAAAGCAAAAAAAGGCCGACAAAAAAGCTCTTTTGGGGGCTTTTTTTTTAAACCAGAAATAGCAGCTTGCCTGTGCAGGGGGCCAGCAGCTGGAGGGCGAGCAGCTGAGCTAGCATGGGCAGAGCCACCATCAGCCACGGGTATCAAAATGAGGCATTAGCGCTGTTAACCAGCCACTAATTATATACGTTAACGTCAACCAGACGTTAACCAGCCTTTAATTGTGCCCTGGGTATAAGAAGCCTTGGGGAGGGCAGTGACTAGTTGCTGCCCACTGAACACAAGGCAATAAATGGTAAGTCAGTGTTAACAGCAGATTACTTAAACGTGCTGTAAATTAACCGGTTTTGAGGGGTCCTTTGATTGCAGAACCTATTATGGTTGCTAACTGATCAAAGGCCGTTAGAAAAACTGTGGGCACCCAGAGAGAGGCCCCATGCAAACACGTGGGTGTTCAGGCCTGGGGCTGCAGAGAGTGCCGCAGCCTGGCACTCGCAGTGGAGGGTAGCAGAGACGACACCTGTGTCAGATGTGACTAGGTGAACGATCTGCTCAGTCCGGTGGCTGAGCTGAAGGATGAAGTAGAGAGGCTGAGGAGTATCAGGCCACTTCCCGAATCATAAGCAGCAAGCTCCACAAGAAGCAGAAAATCCCCTCCCCTCTGGTCCTCAGGCAAAAGGAGAGGACCTAAAGGATGAGGAGGAGTGGAAGCAGGTGCCTGCCAGGAGAGGAAGGAAAATCCCTGCCCGGCCTCCCTCACCTGCCCGGTTGCCCTTGCAAAACAGGTCTGGGGCTCTAGACAATGAGAGCCAGGCAAAGGAAGAGACAGGTGGAGGTTCATCCATAGGGCTGTCTACAGTGAATCAGTCAGCCACACGCATTAGGACTTCTTCGTCCAAGAAGAAAAAGGAGGATAATTGTTGTGGGAGAATCCCTTCTGGGTGGAACAGAGGGCCCTATCTGCTGCCTGGATCCAACCCACAGGGAGGTCTGCTGCCTACCTGGGGCCCAGGTTACAGATATTATTAAGAAGCTTCCAGGTCTGGTTAAACCCTCTGATTATTACCCACTTCTGGTTATGGTAATAACCAGACTGATAGTAATGAAATAGCAGAGAAGGCCAACAGCAATCAAAAGGGACTTTAGGGCATTGGGATGGATGCTTGAAGAATCAGGTTCACAGATTGTATTTGCCTCCATTCCTAAAATTACAAGGAAAAACAGTGGAGGGTTCAACAAAGTGCAGCAGATTAATGCTTGGCTAAAAGGGTGGTGCCAACGGTCTGGCTTTGGGTTTTTTAACCATGGGGAGATCTACACAGCACCTGGTCTGCTAAAACCGGATGGGGTTCAAATGACGCAAAGAGGAAAAAGGATCCTCGGTCATGAGCTGGCAGGACTCAGAAAACGTTCTTTAGACTAGATATGAGAGGGAAGGGGTTACAACCAGATCAAATGAAAA
>NW_009709849.1:14798-16661 GCF_000703405.1 Apaloderma vittatum | reverse complement strand
TTTCTTTTCCAAATCTTGCTGTCTGTTTTAAGCATATATCCTGAGACTGTATTTCCACGTCCTCTTTAAGAAGTACCCTCTACTTCAGTCTAGTTTGGTTTTAGTTCTGTTAGTGATTTGGTGAGAATGTTTTGTAAATTATCATCCATCTTGTCAGATTTTTCATTAAAACTAAAAGAGATAGAGAGAAAGAGAGAGAAAGTGTGTAAAACTTTTTTTTTCAAATTCTTTTCAATATCCTAAAAATAAAACACTTATTTTGCTAACTGAAACTAAGATTTTAGCATTTGCTTTAAATATTTAAAAAAAATTTAAAAGAAATCAATGGAAGATATGTAAGTAGGATGTTAAAATTTCACTTTGGACAAATAAGCTTTAGAATAATTTATTATTTTTAGCTAACAGATTTAAAGATGTTAACATCTGACACATTCAAGAAACAAATGGTTCTTTTTATTGTAATGGGAATATATTGGGTTTTTCCAAATTTGTGATTAGTATTTCTTCCTGAGAAATTACTAATTCAGAAAAATACTGTAAATATTGTATCATGTAGAATTGCTCACATTTAGAAGGAAAAATTTAATTTGAATTTTTAACAAGTGGCAGACAGATGGCTCATGGATCAAGCATAGATGTTTTACAGAATTTTGAGTGTTTGGGATTTTGTTTAGTGTGTGTTCACTGGGAAAAATCATTTCAAATGTATTGTTTTCAGTCAGGCATCTTGGGACCCAGTTCATACCTTAAAATTTAAATAGGTGTAGAAACCCAGCATAACTGGCTGACATTTAGATCATAGACACATATTTAGTTAATTAACAGAAAGAGGTCATTTAGGACATTATTCATCTCATCAGGTATTGACTCAGTGTTTCCAATAAAATTAAGGGCACCCTCAGAAGTATTTGTCAGGAACATTTCATGAAATGAAACCTTCCTTGAGTTTCAGTTGAAATATTCCAGTATTGTGTGGGTCAAAGCTCTTTAAGTTTAATAATCCATTAAGCATCATGGAGGGAGAAAAAAAAGAGTGCCCCCCACCTCCAATTTATTTATGGTGAAAAGGGTGAGAAGAAAATTGTCAGATACCTGGGCTACAGCTTGACGAATTTTCCTACTTATGAACAAAAGAAAGCCATATGTAGACTGCAGTCCTTTAAGTTCCTTTACATTTTTCTCTCTTACTGCCCTTTCTTACTCTGTGTTGCCTCAGGATCAGTGCTTTGCCCTGTAGCCAGTCACAAAAAGTCTGTGAATCCTTCACCTTTTCTGGCTTCTGTTTCTTTGGTGCCACCAGCATTGGTAGGTCCATCAATAACAAGCACAATTAAACATGCACAGGGTTGAAAGGAGCTGTGCTCTACTTTTCTAATCAGGAAAAATGGCACACATTCTTTAATGCTGTAAAATGCAAAAATAACACCTGATCGTTAAGCATATGAAATAATTTCTTTGTAGCCTTCAGAATCCCAATTAATTCTTTGTGATATGTATAAAGTTCACACTTGTCCTTGAGGTGATGTAAAAGTAGCCTAAGCCTGATATTATATACTATATAATTTGAGAAACAGAAGGTGACAATATAAAAAGTAAAAAGGCTCCTAAAACCATGCAAGAGAGCTGCAATTAGGGATGTACAAGAAACTAGCATTGTCATTTTCAGACTACTAAAAGCTTCACTTTACAACCTCCATTATTATTTTTTTTTACTTCACTTTTCTGTGGGAGTAAAAAAATATACGTCAAAACTGTGCAGAACAGTGGCAGTTAATTTTGCAGAACTCACACATTTTGTGAACCGGATTGTGTTGCTGCTTTGAGGATAAAGTCACCTTTCCTTTTTTCTCCTCAAACCTGCCC
>NW_009709849.1:10178-14767 GCF_000703405.1 Apaloderma vittatum | reverse complement strand
CAGTGTTCCTTTTCCCTCCCCTCTATAAAAAGAAGGAGACACTGTGTGCAGTCCTGTGTTAAGGAGCAGGAGAATTTTACAGATTTCTAATGTGTCTGATACTCATAGAACACAAAACTTTACATAGTATTTCCAAATCTTACTTTACGTAGCATTTCCAAATCTGGCTAATACATAATAAGGAGTAGACTTTTGAATGGCCACGGATGCATTGCGAGATTTCTCAGTGACACTTGTGCACCTCAAAGCATATTGCATTTCCCTCTACATACTTTGTACAGAACTATGTATTTGCGTCAGAAAATAAACTGTACTCGGAGTAACCATGGCAACACTAACATAGAGGTACTATGGACAGTACATGCTACAACATGTGAATCTGAAAGTAAAGAGATAATGCTCTAAATATCCTGTTGGCTTGAGAGGCTTCAAGCAAGGAGACCTGAAACAAAGGAATCATATTCTTAGAGAACTGTCGTTATCCTTCTGATGACTGCTAGAGGAACCACCCTCATAACATCATAGAATGGTTTGGGTTGGAAGGGACCTTAAAGGTCATCTGGTTCCAACTCCACTGCCATGGGCAAGGACATCTCCCACTAGACCAGGTTGCTCAAAGCCCTGTCCAACCTGGCCTTGAACACTTCTAGGGAGGAGGTGCCCACAACTTCTCTGGGCATCATGTTCCATTGTCTCACTATCATCAAAGTGAAGAATTTCCCTAATCATCTTCATGGACTCCTTGGGACACACTTGACCGGTCCATGTGCTTTTTATTCTGAGGACCTCAGAGCTGAACACAGTACGGTGGATTGGATCTCACCCATCAGAGTAGAGGAGGAGAATCACTTGACTTAATATGCTGGCCATGCTTCTCTTGATGTAGTCCAGGATGCAATTGTCTTTCTGGGCTGTGAGTGCACATTGTTGGCTCATACTCAGATTTTCATCCACCAACACTCCCAAGTCCTTCTCTGCAAGGCTCCTCTCAATCTAATTACCCAGCCTGTGTTTGTGCTTGGGTTTGCCCTGACCCACGTACAAGACCTTGCACTTAGCCTTTTTGAACTTCAGGAGGTTTGCATGGGCTCACCTCTCAAGTCCATCCAGGTCCCTCTGGATGGCATCCTGTCCCTCCAGCATGTCGACTGCTCCACACAGCCTGCCATTGTCAACAAACTTGCTAAGGGTGCACTGGATTCCATTGTCTGTGTCACCAACAAAGATGTTAAACAGCACCTGTCCCAATATCTGAGGAATACCACTTGTCATTGGTGTCCAGTCAGACATCGAGCAACTGCTCACAGGTCAGCTCTTTGAGGGTGACACTCCATTTCAATTTTACTTGAGGACATTGGTTAAATTTGATATAAGCAGCTGTAATTCTGTGGCTAAGTTACGAATTTTAATCATTAACCATGGGTATCAACACAGCCCTTGATTTAAGTAAATCTCTGTATTTAAGTTTCCTTGTTTACTCATCCAGGTTCCTTGCTTTAGAATAAGGTATGAGCAAAAGTAAAAGCAAGATCAGGGAGTTCGGTATCAGGAAATCCAGTGGCAAATCACAACATAACTCAGTAGAAAGACAAGACCAAATACGTAATTGATGTAGTGTGAAAGATATAACAAATCCATCATATTCCTGCAACAAATACATAATGCCTTGAAAGAAAAGAGAGTGAATTTAGAAACGGTTTCTGGCTGTGGGTATTTTGGTCTACCAGAGTTTGTCAGAAGAAATCTCTCTTGTTGGTAGTGCCTTATTAACAGCAAATCTGTCTATCCAACCCCATGTAGGGCTACCATATGTCCAGGAAGACCTATACACGCCATCTTTTTCTCTCTAGATATGTGTTTTGGGTAGCTGTCTGGGATTTCCAGGCATCTGGCAGTTCATATGGACAAACAGGCCCAGTTGAGCTGCAGATATCAGAGAGTCTGCGCGTGCATAGATCATTTTTTACAGCACATGTCTAGTAAAACTCTGCTGGAAATATGGCAGGTGGATCTCTTATTCTGTGAATAGTCCCAATTAAGAAGAAAATGTATGGTAGCTGAAGTAAAAGCCAAATATGAACTTCAGGAAAGGTAATTAAGAAATCTGCCACTGGTGGGCTTTACGAGTATAAGCACTGCAGAGAACAAGGCTAGATGGAAAGAGTTAATGGGTCTGAGCTGTCCAAGACCTGAGATAGCCTATGTAGTTGCTGTGAGTAGAAGAATCAAAGACACAGAGTGCGTTCAGTTGGATAAATCAGAGGCCTACTGAGAAGAAGGCAACCACTGTTTGCATGGCCCTGTGTCCTCATGGGTAGGATAACATGCTAAAGGAAGGATGGTTCTGAAGGACAGACAGCTTAAGGGTAGTTCAAGTATATCCTCCAAGTTCCAGCTATGCAATGATCCCTGGTACAGTAGGTGATGCTACTAAAAAATGCAGGTATCCAGCTGAAGTAAAACCTCAGGAACTACTGATACTCATAAAGCAAAACCACCCTGTGATTTAGCAGCATATTAAGATCTCAGCTTGGTGGTAATTCTGGAAAGGTTTTGTTGTCCACTTCAGAACTGATTTGTGTGATAGCTTCCCCTTTAGCTCTCCAAGAGATATGTTATATGCCTTGTGGTATGATTTTAGGGTGACAGTTCACAATGTCAGGAAGATTGGCCAACACAATGGCAGAAGACATATGCTTGCTGAACTCAAAAGCAAATCAGAACCAAAGCAAGGAGCAGAGAAACACTGCAAGTGGCCCATAAATGTTTTTAAGTTAAGGAATTAGCAGGAATAATGTAACGTCCTTTTTAGGCAGTAATGTGGAATAATAAAAACAGCAATGCTTAAGGCTAAAAACAGTCTGTATGCAGGAGAATCACCTAGATAATTCAAAATTGACACTGAGTCATAAGCAGACTACAGTCCAAAGGGAGAATATGGGAAAACACTTGCTTACAGCACAACACTATCATTGACAGCATCAGTAAAGTGAAAGTGAATTATGTGGTTACTGTTTCAGAAAAAAAGAAGGCATTAAGCTGCACTCTGTAAAGTGAAAACAATAAAGCTGTTAAAAGCACTGGTCTCCCAAGGAAATAAGTAGTTGGGAAAAAGAAGGCAAAAACTTATTATAATAAAAATGCCAAAATAATTAAACCTTTCACACACTACTCCTTAATATTGTGTTTCAAGCAGTCCATGGCATTCTGAAATTGTCAGTAGAATGGAGGAATAACACAGGTCTGATGCAATAAAGGGAGAGAGGACACTGGGATTTCAGTGAACGGCAGGCAATTGAGGTCTGATTCAATAAATGGAATCAAATCTGATTAAAGAAATACATAATGGATGCTGAAAACACAGATAAGGAATATTGTAGCTGTGATCCCAAAGGCTTTCCACAGCACCCACTGATGGGAGAGGCAAGAAAACAGAAAAATTGTGAAAAAGCAGCTGTAATCACCAGGAGACATTATAACTTCACCTGTGCCATGTAAGCTTAAAGATGTAAACTCCTCATGGGGTGGCTTTGGTGTGCCCTGTTACAAAGTGGAAAGCATTAATAAAATTATCTCCAGAGTCCTTTGTTGTACTGTAATATTTTTAACAGGCACTGTTTGATTGGGAGATGTCTAGGAAGAGATGCCATTTCAGCACTGCTTCTGGGCCCTTCCCTGGATGTTTATAGGACCTGCTACTGTGAAAAGAACATGCAATTTTAGGAAACTACCAAAGCAGTAATAGTTATAATAATAATAGTAATAACAGCCTGTTTTACTTACCCTGTCTGTGCAGACCTTCACTCATGACAAATCAAGGCAAGGCAGAAATGAGATTTTGAAATACGCTTCCAAGGCTACGAAGCAAGAAGAAGCTGAAGATACCAACACATTGAATGTGGAAATAGTTTTGGAACCTTAGGGGAATCAAGTAATAGGAAAAATAATATTACAGGAATTGCACATTGTTTACGGGGGGGGGAGAAAGGAAACCAATTACATAGCGATTTGAAAACACAATTATAGTTCAGACTGCAGGGAAACTATGGCTGATGCAGCATTTCATTACAACATATGATTTTAGTATTAAATATCCCATCTAGCTGTAAGATAGTTGTCAGTCAAGAGCAGTTTACTGGAAAAAATAAAGCAGCTCACAGACATTCTTTTTCATGAGGAATATGCCAATCTGAGTTCCAGCAAGGCTAAAAGCAGGAGTGGGTCAGACAGTGCCAGGCTGTGCATTGCAGCGGTGAGGAATGGGCTGGGCAGGATGCAAGCTAAGCTGCACGGATGCCACGAAACACCCATTTAATCACCGTTCTGGAGTATAACTCACACTGCACCGGCTACAATTGCCCAGCTTGTGAGCAAGGCAGGGAACAGAAAATCCACTTCATGGGCACATTTCCCCCATTCCATTTCAGAGAATAAGGACAAGCTTCTTCCTCCCTTTCTCCTCCTTACCTTCCTCCCCTTTTTAAAGTACCATTTTTAATAGATATTATTTGGTTATTTGATATGTGGTTTCAGAGCCAACAGGAGTACCACAGACATGGTATTTGTTCTCAGACAGCTGCAAGAGAAGT
>NW_009709849.1:9725-10130 GCF_000703405.1 Apaloderma vittatum | reverse complement strand
TTGACACTGTGAGCAGAAAAGGCCTGTGGCAGATCTTGGAACGATTAGGATGCGCCCCCAAGTTCCTCAAAATGATTATCCTGTTACACGAGGATCAGCACAGCCAAGTCAGAGATGGCGATGCACTCTCTGAGCCCTTCTCAATAACCAAGGGTGTGAAATAAGGCTGCGTTCTCGCACCAACTATATTCACACTTTTCTTCAGCATGATGCTCCAAAGAGCCATGGCAGACCTCAAGGAAGATAAAGGCATTTACATTCGCTGTCGTGCCGATGGTAACCTATTCAACCTGAGGAGACTGAAGGCCCACACTAGACCCTAAATCACCTTGTCTGCAAGCTGCTTTTTGCTGACGATGCTGCCCTCATTGCTCACACAGAAGCAGCTCTGCAGCGCTTAACATC
>NW_009709849.1:0-9369 GCF_000703405.1 Apaloderma vittatum | reverse complement strand
GCAACAGAGGAACCCCAGAGAGGAGATACAAGGACTCTCTGAAACAACACCTCAGTTTTGGCCACATTGACTACCATCAGTGGTCCGCTCTGGCCTCCAATGGGGAGATGTGGAGACACATCACCCATAACGCTGCTGCCTCCTTTGAGAACGCACGTGGAATTAGTCTCAAGGAGAACCGTGCCTCGCCAATACCGCCTGAGGAGACTTGCCGCTGTGCCTTTTGCAACCGCACTTGCCTATCCCATATCAGCCTTTTTAGCCATCGGTGCGCTTGTAGCAGGTGTGGGTAGAGCCCTTCCCATATCTTCGTTCATGAAGCCTAGCCATGATGATGACGATTTGGTTAGGAATTTTATTTTTCATTAAATGCTTTGATGAATATGAAGGATTTTTGGAAGGAATTAAATAACAACACATCCTTGTCGTGGACTTGCATTTGCATGATGCTCCATATTTCAAATTCCAGTTACATATGTCATAGCTTTATTTTATTCCAAGGTTTAGTACTTACTCCAATGGCTATTTTACAGATAAGGACAGTGAATATCTCTCTGGCTTTCTTGTCACTCAAAAGCAACCTAATGGTCTTCTGAGAACTGAGACTAGACATACAATTATCTATAATAAAAGTACTGACTCCTCATTTGAACAAATGAATCAGTACCTTTAGCCATCCCTATCCCTTGAGTGATATGTCCTTAGCATCTGTGATTGAGTCATGAGGCAATTGATAACCTTCCTGTAAAAGCCTTACTTAACTATTGGATCTTAATCTTCGTTGCTATCAAGACTATGCCTCGTTCCGCTCCAGATACTATAGCACAGTCAAGATATGATGATGGACTAAATGTTATTGCTAATCCAAATCTGAATCTTCTCAAAGATAACAGTTTTTAGAAGAGTGGAGAAGTAAAATTCTCTCTGGCTAATTGAGATTCTCAGTAGAAAGTATCACATAGAAAATATTGATTGAAGCATATTACAAAAGTAAATTTCCTACCACTTTCTTCATATTGAGATATTTTATGTATCACTTTATGAAAAATCTGTTTTATTTGTCTGTTCACTTCTTGATGGCTCCACAACAGATAACTGACTGCATTCCAGTTTTTACTTATAGCATATTTTTATATCCTATTTACTTTTCTCTCTAGAAGTTTTTAACAATAAATCTGAAAACAGATACAGCTTTCAGTGGAAATTTCAAAAAAGAAGTATAAGTCTTCTTACAGAGGACCTGACAGTAAAAAAATGCAGATGGATTTCTTTAATAACACTAGTCAATTAGAAGGAACAGTAATTCTAGTAGTTATGTTGCCTTTTGTGACAGCTACAACACTCATTAAAACAATAAAATTTAATTAGGAAACAGGAGAGCTTTAGATACATCGGTGTATATATATGCTTGTGTGGGTCCCTCTCATTGTACATATACACATACACATATACAGATAAAAGTTTTCCATCTGCTTGCTAAAGAACAAAGCTCCCAGCCTAACCAAACATCTCTGCGGCTGCCAGCGTGCAGGTCTGACCTACTGAGAGAAGGTTGTAGTCGAACAGGCAGCACTTGCATGCTAATATTCTGTCTCCTCATGGTATATGAAACTTTCAAACACTGTCTACTTGTCTGATCTCTTGTCCCACTCCAACACCACCTCTGCGAGAGGATCTTATTTGATTGT
The DNA here is from genome assembly GCF_000703405.1 of Apaloderma vittatum. Taxonomy (NCBI): domain Eukaryota; kingdom Metazoa; phylum Chordata; class Aves; order Trogoniformes; family Trogonidae; genus Apaloderma; species Apaloderma vittatum. The sequence goes on along the minus strand of NW_009709849.1, from coordinate 7,681 downwards.
ATCATTATTTTTTGCCTTTTTTCATTTTGTTAATTTGCTTTTTTCCCCAGTATGTTTTCCAGGTCCCTGTTCTCTTTCTTTCCCTTTTTTTTTTTTTTTATGAGTCATTTTGCATGCAGACTTCACAGTGGAAATGCACAGATTAGGAGTGAAAATATAGCAAGAAGAATTTGACAAAAATAGTGATATATAAATACCTTTCTTGACACACATTCTCAGCTTACCTTCACTGAATCAAACGCTGCATTCAGACTGCTTCGAAGGAAAGTTTTTCATATCTTATGTCTCCAGGCTTCCTCACTTGGCCTCATCAGTTCGTTTTAAGAGTGCTCTAAAATTGAGAAACAGAGGCAATAATACCTTAACATATGTACATTGGCTTAGTTTCATCAACAGTGATGTGACTAGAGCAATTTTTCATCAGATTTACATCCATCCTGAACTAGATAGGTTTTTTCAGAGTTATTCTCAAATAAGACATATGCTCTGTACAATTTTCCTGGAATCATCTTAAGTCCTCAGTTGCACTGGTACGGTAGCATTACTGAAGCGGTTTTAAATTCCTGATTAGGAAAAATTCATGTCTGTTATGAGAACCCAACAAAGTCCTTTTTGCTGCCTAAATTTTATGTGGAGTCTGTGTTCTTGGAAAAAAAAAGAATTGTGTAAGATAAAAGTCTGCAGGCTGTATCCAAAGGGTGATAGTAAATAGTTCCTTCTCAAACTCACCATCAGTTACAAGCGGGCTCCCCTAGGGATCAATATTGGGCCCAACGCTGTTCAATATCTTCATAAATGATCTGGATGTTGGGATCAAGAGCACCCTGATGAAGTATGTGGATGACATCAAACTGTGTGGAGAAGTTGACATTCCAGAAAGGAAAGCCACCCTCTTGGAAGACCTGGAACAGGCTGGAGGAGTTGGCTAGCAGGAACCTTAGACAGCTCAGTGGGGACAAGTGTAAGGTCTTGTACCTGGGAACACACAACTCATGAATGCAGCTCAGACTGGCATCCACCTGGCTGGGGAGAAGCCCTGTAGAGAAGGACCTGGGGGTCTTGGTGGACAGCAGGCTCAACATCAGTGAACAGTGCACTGCAGCAACAAAGAAAGCCAACAGGATGCTGGGCTGCGTTAACAAGGGCATCACAGTCGAGATAAGGAAGTAATCATAAAACTCTACTCAACACTGGTCAGACCACACCTTGAGCGCTGTGTTCAGTTTTGGCCCCCATTATACAACAAAGATGCGGACAGGCTGGAAAGGGTCCAGATAAGGGCCATGAGAATGATCAGAGGACTAGAGGACCTGCCATACAAAAAAAAGGCTGAGAGAACTCAGTTTGTTCAGCCTTGAGAAGACAAGGCTCAGGGGAGACCTTATTAACATGTACCAGTACATAAAGAGTGGCTACCAAGAAGATGGAGACTCCCTTTTTATAAGTCACATGGAAAAGACAAGGGGTAATAGGTCAACAGTCATTTAAAGCTGCTTGAATGATACACAGTACAGAAACTGTTTTTGAAGTTTTAGACAAAGACAAAAGTTTTATGATTGATTTGCAGCAAATAATTTTATTTGATCAATTTTGCTGTCTTTTGCTGTTGGATGCTCTGTGAATATTTGTTCGTTATGTGAAATTATTCACAAGGGCCTTTAGTGAATAATTCTTGTTTTCAGATACTTTGCAAATAGTTCATAGCAGGTATTTGTCAGTTTTTACTTTTTTGATGAGGTTTTTTTGATAACTGTGGAGCATTTTTTCCATTCCTTACCAGTTTGATTTATATAGCAAAACAACACAGCAGGAACTGCATATTTTCCATTATGCTATCTGAAATCCACTTGGGTAAATTTACTGAATATTGAAGCTTAAATGTTTTCTTGGGTAGAGTTCTCATCAGTAATAACTGAGCTCATAGATCTCTGCAGAAAAAAAATATTCAAGAATAACACGCTCTGATAGATTTTGAGTCTGAGGTGGGAGGTTGACTCAAGAAGTTCTTTCTAACCTAAGCTATTTTATAATTCTAACAATGAATGCTTTCAAACCCAAATGATTCAATTTATTTATCCTTATTCTTTCTTAACAGAATGAGAGGTGGGTTCATCTCTGCACCTCCAGACATCAAAAAAATAGGTATTATGTCTAAATGCATTGGCTTTGCTCTCTCTACAATAAATACAGAGGTTTATTTCTTTCAGCTCTCTCAGACCTCTATGTGAAAATGTGATAAATTTACACTTTTGGGGTACCAGCATTATTCCAGACTGACAAGGGAACCTATCAGTTGCCTTTTAGATATGTAAAGTTAAATGATATTATTTCAGTAGAAAGTCCAAAGGCTCAGAACAGCATGTGAGGACATTAAGATAACTTTGAATACAACATTAACAGTAAGAGGAAACAGTTTAATTCAGAAAAATGGTAGGCACTTATAAACTAAGAAAATCAAGTCAGTGATAAACTTGGGGCTCAACATTTGAAAGCAACAGAAAAAGAAACAACTGGCTGTATTAGTTGGTCAGAGTGCTAGTAGCCACAAAAGTGATATGGAAAAAGAAATACAATGGATAAAGATGATAAAATAATTTTACTAGATGCAAAGTATCAATGTGAACCTATGAAGTCCAAGTACACTGCATAGATTTACAGCTGCACTTACCCAAAACAGATCAAACCAGAAAAGGAGAGACTACGATAATGAGAGAGATGTGGAATTCACTTCCAAAAGCTATTATGAGACTTGATTTGTTTAGTTTAATAGAAAAGAAAACAAACAAAAAAATCAAGCTGATCTCTATACATGCATGAAAGAGGGGCCTAAAAAATGAGTGTGAAAACTGCTCAAACAAAAGGAAAATGTCAGAAGATGGACTAGTGGATATTAAATGAATGAGTATTCCACATGTGAATGTTAATGTCTGGAAACTAGAAACATTTTCTGATAAGTAGAGAAAGGAGTCTGAATTTCAGACACAAAGCATAAAAATCCTGACTACCTTGATGAAATGGATCATACAATTTGATGGTATAACTATTTCTCTTCAGCTCTGTATCTCCCTTAGCTTTTTAATTTATCCATTTATTTATTCTTTTAAAGGACACACTGAGAGTCAAAAAAAAATGAAATGTAAGGTTTCACTTTTCTCTGGCAGTCTTTTTTGAATTGAGGATGGCAAATTGAACTGTAATTATTCACTCTGGAAAGTGTGTTCTACTTCAGGTTTCTCCTGTGCTTCACTAAATCTCATGCTCACAAGCATTTACCAGAACAACTCACTCACGGAACAGCTGCTCAGTTGCCAGAGGAAAACTGCAGCTGAGGAATTCTGAAAGACCAGTTTCCTTTCTGTGAACACTGTATATGTTCCTCATTCTCTTGGAATTGTAAAGGAGGATAACTCAAGCATAGTGTGTCCCTTTTTATTTCATGAATGCTGATGTTTTAGATCACTTAAAAACCATTTGCACTGTCATCTTTCATTGCAGAAGTGTGACAAAGAAGGAAAATGCTATATCACCACTGCTGTAATGCGTGGACTTACCTTGATTATAAGTGGGGTCAGGCTGCACAAAGGTTAAAACAGCTTGTTGAGGTGTGCCACGAATGGCTTGGAATGCAGAATTCCTTTCACTCTGCAGATAGGTGGAGGAGATGCTCTCCTCCCATCATACTTATCACTGAGTGAAGCCAGACTCCATTTTCCGGGGAGTATAAACCCTTTAGGTAAGCCAGGCTACCATCGTGGTTTTACTTCAGCCATCTTTCTAGTTCCGTGCTCCTATCTTCCTATTATGAAGCAGTAGAGATTGTGGTCAGATTTTAGTATTCACATCTTGGTTTATGGAGTCATAGAACAGTTTTGGTTGGAAGAGACCTTCAAGATCACCATGTCTAGCCTTTGTCCTAGCCCTGTCAACACCACTAAACCATGTTCCTCAGCACAACATCTACATGTCTCTTAAACACCTCCAGTGACGGTGACTCAAACAATTTCCTGGGCAGCCCGTGCCAATGTCTGACAACCCTTTCAGTAAAGAAATTCTTCCTAATCTCCAACCTGAACCTCCCCTGGTGCAACTTAAGGCCATTTCCCCTTGTCCTATCACTTGCTAAGTTTCCTGTGATCCCTGCCTCCTCGGGGTGACGGTGCAGTCTGACTTATTCTAACATCTGGTTTTCCAGCTGTGTCCCTGCCATAACTCCCCAAGGAAGAATACTGATGTCTCCCATTCTTCTGATCATTGGCTAGGAAAGAAAGTCACAGCAATGTGGCATCAGCAGTCAGGGGACAGAGCTCCAGAGACACTGGATTATGTTTCAGTGTGGATATTGCATCTCATATCCACCAAAGCCTCATGGGTTACTTCTAATGATATTCCTGAGCCACTTATATATTTTTCCCTGCTTTGCTTAAATCACAGTCTGACTGCAAAAAGAAGACCTTTGGGGCATAGCAAAAATAAACTGGTAAGCATGGTGATGGAGAACTGAGTGACAAGTAAGCAAACACTCCCTACAACTTTGCTCTACTGTCAGAGCAATTTCTCATGATCCTTCTGTCCACAAGCTTCATTCAAGTGTTTCCAGCAGCCATCCAGCCACTTAATGCAGGTCACTGAGCTGCACCGCGCTCAGGCACAATGTGTGTTGCTAATAATCTAAAGTGACAAGACAGTATAGAGCATTTTTTTAAAAAAAAACCCCAACTTATTAGCGGAATTTAATAAACTGAAAGGTGGCCTTTTTGACTGCCTAAGGAATGTCCAAACCTTATTTACGTTCCATGGGCTCTAAGTGGAAGCTCTAATTAGAACTCAGAAATGTCATATGCTGTTTAGTTGATGCAAGTTGCTTGATTTTGTTTGCTTGTTTTAAAATTTCAGCCCCCAGGCAGCTATCAGTCATTAAATATTGTCAGTTGAGAGATATCTTGTGCTCTCTCCATACTGACAGGTGATATACAGTCAAGATTTTTTTTACTATATGGTCAAAATAACTTAAAAACTTTCTCTTTTTGTAAATAATAAAGTACTATGTACAATGAAACTGTACCTTTACAGGTTAGGTTTCTGCTATGTGAAACCCAGACGAGAACAGAAAAAAAAAATAACTTTATCTTATTTCACCATGGAACAAAAGCTCAGATGCTACCTCAAAATGCAAGATTTCTTTTCACTTTTTCTATATTGACTTTATACTCTCCACAGGGAATGTGGCTCTAATTCTGCCTCTCTCTCTATAGCTGTGCTAATGAATAACCGTAGATCTGTAAAAAAAAAAAATCAATTGAAGAGGTTGTGTAGACTTTTCATTGAAGACTTTGCCATATCAAACTTAGTATCTTCTGAGAAGGAGAGTGAGCAGGCAACCTCAGTACTACTAGAAGCAGCATACTGAAGGAGGTAAAGAGAATGCTTCATGGCAGGATTTGTTTGTCTTCTCCAGCTGGAAGCATCTACATTGGTCTAATAACAAGGAGAGTTGATAAAAGGTCTTCCTTCTTTGTATTGACTGAGGTGAGGCACAGCAAAAGAAATATCTAGGTCTGAGGAGTTATATGCAGCCCAAGATGCAGAATAGCTGTTCATCCTACTATTTACCCATTGCTTTTTTGTCACAAATGGAAGCTCATTTTCCATGGAAGAGAAGCTCTTCCTAAAAATTCAGTCCTATAATGTTAAACAGTTGAAGATATCAACAGAAAACCTCTTGATGACTTTTTTCACCTGATCTTAATTTCCTATCTAAATCCTTTGCTTTGACATTTCTGTATCTCTTTCTGTCTGTAGGGAATTTTCACTTTCTCTTTCACCAGTGGTAACCTAAAGGCCATCTTAATCAGTTAGGCAAACTTCTTAATGTAATTCTAGCAAGGATACACAAATATAAGTGTAGTCCTGACCAGGTAGACATATACAGAGTAAGTGAATTTTCATTGTCAACTCAGTTATGGACATGTTCTTCTAAAGCTGTGACATATTAACTGGTTCACATTTAAGTTAAGAAATGAAAATGTTTTCATTTCCATATGTCAAACAAGGAGAAGCTGTCCTCATCCCTGAATACACACAGAATTACATGAACAATCTAGTATTTTCATAACTCAGCTGTTCCGTAAGTAGGATCTTCCTGTCAATTTAGGAACTTGCCCTGGGTTTTTGATCTGCTGTGTTGACTTGTTTACCTTAAAAAAAAAATCACTGAAAAGGTTTACAAGCAGTGAGAGGGTTTAAAAGGGAAAGCTAAAGTGAGATTTATAGAGGCTCCTCAACTGAGACACCAGAATGCAAGTAAATATTCACTGACTATTACACAGCTCTCTTGAAACAAGATGATTTTGTAATCTCTCCACCCATTTTTTCTGCAAAATTATTAAAAAATATAGCTACATTAAGCAGCCAGCCAGACTCTGATGCTCTTAGCATGGAAAGTCTTTTAAGCTTTACTTGAAGTACCTCACCTTTCTGGCTTTCAGGAGGACTGAAAGTTGTTGTGGTGATAGCAGGGGCTCACAGTGGCAATTGTGGCAATTGTTATCAGAGTGTCTTTGACCATCCCAGATTAATTATATCTTGCAGAACAAAAGTATTGTAGGTTTATAAGCAAGGGTTTAGATGTATTTAACTGGTGTGCTCCTTGTTCAACAGGTTTTGCTTTGCATTTTCATGTCAGTAATGAATTTCCAGGTGTCTGTAGCAGATCGTTACCATCCTTTGCATGATGATCCTGGACAGGAGCTGAAGAGGACTATAGCGAGATTTCTCGTATTGCCTGCAAGATAATGCGGTAGGAGGCTCACTCCTGCTTCTTTTGTATATAAAGACTTCTAAAAGAGATCTGTGCAAAGATCTAAACAACTTTGAAAGCCTGTTTTGAAACTAGGCCCTTTTCTTTCAAGGAGGAACGGTGAAGCAAGAAGGGATTAAAAATTTGTGGATATTTGGAAAATGTTGCCATCGTAGAATGGTTTGGGTTGGAAGGGACTACAAAGATTCTCTAGTTCGAAGCCCCCTGTCATGGGCAGGGACACTTTCCACTAAACCAGTGCTCAAAGCCCCGTGCACCCCCGCCTGGAACACTTCCAGGGAGGAGGCTGCCATAGCTTCTCTGGGCAACCTGCTCCAGTGTCTTACCACACACACGGTGAAGAACTTCCTAGTATCTAACCTAACTGTACCTTCTTACAGCTATGGATGGGAGTGTGGCAGATTGAGCCTCTTGCAATTTTAATACATATTTCTTCTTAAAACTTTACGATCATAAATGTAAAGCATACTGGAACAGGCCAAAAAAAATGGAAAGAAGCCTTTAAAAGAAAGGAAACCTATGTGTATTACCTCTATTTCAACTAGAATCCTTAGGGTAGGTTTGTCTGCGCAAGGGAGAGAAATGGAAAATTAGATAGGTGTTAGCCAATGCACTGAAGGACTCGCTCCCTGCATAAGGGAATGAATGAATGTGAGGAGATAAAATTGAGTAAGAGAAAGGAAGTAAGAGCACAGCCATGTGAGTACAGAGCTGCGTATTAGGACTTTTCACAGAACCTCGATATTTAAGACAATGAACATCTTGGGCTTAAGGCACATCCTGAAGATAGGTGATACGAATGTCCCATGCTGGGAAAAAAAAAATTCATCTTGCCGTGCCAATTGTGAATATTTTTCCACACCA